>NW_026907043.1:0-278498 GCF_033978795.1 Nerophis ophidion | reverse complement strand
CAGTTATATTTAGTAAAACCTCATTTTTGTATTTGCAAACCATTGAAAAACAACTGTATCTAGTAAAACTCACATGTATTCAATATCACAGGCATTTTTAGACATTTTGCACGTTTGGATTAGGAATTATGTTTGAATACATTTTTATTGCTTTTTTCGCATTATCTCAGGATTCTAAATACATTACTGTCAAATTGAGTAACAAATCAAATTTTGTTTTTGCAAACCTTACCAAATGTTTTCTTTCTGGAAAACTCTCGAAGATGCATTTCTTCAGGCATTATTAGACATTTTGCATGTGTATTTTTGGAGTTATGTTTCAAAAACTGTCATTTTGAGTGTGACCAATAAGAGGCCAGTAAAATCTAATATTTGTATTTGTGATTCTTTCCAAAATACCTGATTCTGCTAAAACTCACATAAATTCAATATTAAAGGCTTTTTAAGACACATTTCATATTTGGTTTTGGAGTTATGATTATAAACCTTTCATATTTAGCATGACAGTTACACTGTTATATTGAATAAAAAAACTAACTTGTGTCTTTGCAAACCTTACAAAAGATCATTTTTCTAGTACAACTAACAAAAAAACATATCTCTAGGCATTATTAGCCATTTTGCATGTGTTGTTTAGAAGTTTTTTTTGAATACATTTTTATTGTTTTTTTCGCATTATCTCAGGATTCTAAGACTATTATAGTCATATTGAGTAAAAAAACTACTTTTTGCATTTGCAAGATTTAAAAAAGCATATGTTTCGAGTAAAACTCCCAAAGATGCATTATTTCAGGCATTATTAGCCATTTTTCATGTGTGGTGTAGGAGTTATGTTTAAATAACTGTCATATTGAGTGTTACAGTATACAGTCATATTGAGTAAAACCTCATTTTTGTATTTGCAAACCATTGAAAAACAACTGTATCTAGTAAAACTCACATGTATTCAATATCACAGGCATTTTTAGACATTTTGCACGTTTGGATTAGGAATTATGTTTGAATACATTTTTATTGCTTTTTTCGCATTATCTCAGGATTCTAAGTACATTAATGTCAAATTGAGTAACAAATCAAATTTTGTTTTTGCAAACCTTACCAAATGTTTTTTTCTGGAAAACTCTCGAAGATGCATTTCTTCAGGCATTATTAGACATTTTGCATGTGTATTTTTGGAGTTATGTTTCAAAAACTGTCATTTTGAGTGTGACCAATATGAGGCCAGTAAAATCTAATATTTGTATTTGTGATTCTTTCCAAAATACCTGATTCTGCTAAAACTCACATACATTCAATATTAAAGGCTTTTTAAGACAAATTTCATATTTGGTTTTGGAGTTATGATTATAAACCTTTCATATTTAGTATGACAGTTACACTGGTATATTGAATAAAAAACTAACTTGTGTCTTTGCAAACCTTACAAAAGATCATTTTTCTAGTACAACTAACCAAAATACATATCTCTAGGCATTATTAGCCATTTTGCATGTGTTGTTTAGAAATTATGTTTGAATACATTTTTATTGCTTTTTTCGCATTATCTCAGGATTCTAAGACTATTATAGTCATATTGAGTAAAAAAACTACTTTTTGCATTTGCAAGATTTAAAAAAGCATATGTTTCGAGTAAAACTCCCAAAGATGCATTATTTCATGCATTATTAGCCATTTTTCATGTGTGGTGTAGGAGTTATGTTTAAATAACTGTCATATTGAGTGTTACAGTATACAGTTATATTGAGTAAAACCTCATTTTTGTATTTGCAAACCATTGAAAAACAACTGTATCTAGTAAAACTCACATGTATTCAATATCACAGGCATTTCTAGACATTTTGCACGTTTGGATTAGGAATTATGTTTGAATACATTTTTATTGCTTTTTTCGCATTATCTCAGGATTCTAAGTACATTACTGTCAAATTGAGTAACAAATCAAATTTTGTTTTTGCAAACCTTACCAAATGTTTTTTTCTGAAAAACTCTCGAAGATGCATTTCTTCAGGCATTATTAGACATTTTGCATGTGTATTTTTGGAGTTATGTTTCAAAAACTGTCATTTTGAGTGTGACCAATATGAGGCCAGTAAAATCTAATATTTGTATTTGTGATTCTTTCCAAAATACCTGATTCTGCAAAAACTCACATAAATTCAATATTAAAGGCTTTTTAAGACACATTTCATATTTGGTTTTGGAGTTATGATTATAAACCTTTCATATTTAGTATGACAGTTACACTGTTATATTGAATAAAAAACTAACTTGTGTCTTTGCAAACCTTACAAAAGATCAGTTTTCTAGTACAACTAACCAAAATACATATCTCTAGGCATTATTAGCCATTTTGCATTTGTTGTTTAGAAGTTATGTTTGAATACATTTTTATTGCTTTTTTCGCATTATCTCAGGATTCTAAGACTATCATAGTCATATTAAGTAAAAAACTACTTTTTGCATTTGCAAGATTTAAAAAAGCATATGTTTCGAGTAAAACTCCCAAAGATGCAATATTTCAGGCATTATTAGCTATTTTTCATGTGTGGTGTAGAAGTTATGTTTAAATAACTGTCATATTGAGTGTTACAGTATACAGTCATATTGAGTAAAACCCTCATTTTTGTATTTGCAAACCATTGAAAAACAACTGTATCTAGTAAAACTTATATGTATTCAATATCACAGGCATTTTTAGACATTTTGCACGTTTGGATTAGGAATTATGTTGGAGTACATTTTTATTGCTTTTTTCGCATTATCTCAGGATTCTAAGTACATTACTGTCAAATTGAGTAACAAATCAAATTTTGTTTTTGCAAACCTTACCAAATGTTTTTTTCTGGAAAACTCTCGAAGATGCATTTCTTCAGGCATTATTAGACATTTTGCATGTGTATTTTTGGAGTTATGTTTCAAAAACTGTCATTTTGAGTGTGCCCAATATGAGGCCAGTAAAATCTAATATTTGTATTTGTGATTCTTTCCAAAATACCTGATTCTGCTAAAACTTACATAAATTCAATATTAAAGTCTTTTTAAGACAAATTTCATATTTGGTTTTGGAGTTATGATTATAAACCTTTCATATTTAGTATGACGGTTACACTGTTATATTGAATAAAAAACTAACTTTTGTCTTTGCAAACCTTACAAAAGATCATTTTTCTAGTACAACTAACAAAAAAACATATCTCTAGGCATTATTAGCCATTTTGCATGTGTTGTTTAGAAGTTATGTTTGAATACATTTTATTGCTTTTTTCGCATTATCTCAGGATTCTAAGACTATTATAGTCATATTGAGTAAAAAACTACTTTTTAAATTTTCAAGATTTAAAAAAGCATATGTTTCGAGTAAAACTCCCAAAGATGCATTATTTCAGGCATTATTAGCTATTTTTCATGTGTGGTGTAGGAGTTATGTTTAAATAACTGTCATATTGAGTGTTACAGTATACAGTCATATTGAGTAAAACCTCATTTTTGTATTTGCAAACCATTGAAAAACAACTGTATCTAGTAAAACTCACATGTATTCAATATCACAGGCATTTTTAGACATTTTGCACGTTTGGATTAGGAATTATGTTGGAATACATTTTTATTGGTTTTTTGCATTATCTCAGGATTCTAAGTACATTACTGTCAAATTGAGTAACAAATCAAATTTTGTTTTTGCAAACCTTACCAAATGTTTTTTTCTGGAAAACTCTCGAAGATGCATTTCTTCAGGCATTATTAGACATTTTGCATGTGTATTTTTGGAGTTATGTTTCAAAAACTGTCATTTTGAGTGTGACCAATAAGAGGCCAGTAAAATCTAATATTTGTATTTGTGATTCTTTCCAAAATACCTGATTCTGCTAAAACTCACATACATTCAATATTAAAGGCTTTTTAAGACAAATTTCATATTTGGTTTTGGAGTTATGATTATAAACCTTTCATATTTAGTATGACAGTTACACTGGTATATTGAATAAAAAACTAACTTGTGTCTTTGCAAACCTTACAAAAGATCATTTTTCTAGTACAACTAACCAAAATACATATCTCTAGGCATTATTAGCCATTTTGCATGTGTTGTTTAGAAGTTTTTTTTGAATACATTTTTATTGCTTTTTTCGCATTATCTCAGGATTCTAAGACTATTATAGTCATATTGAGTAAAAAAACTACTTTTTGCATTTGCAAGATTTAAAAAAGCATATGTTTCGAGTAAAACTCCCAAAGATGCATTATTTCAGGCATTATTAGCCATTTTTCATGTGTGGTGTAGGAGTTATGTTTAAATAACTGTCATATTGAGTGTTACAGTATACAGTCATATTGAGTAAAACCTCATTTTTGTATTTGCAAACCATTGAAAAACAACTGTATCTAGTAAAACTCACATGTATTCAATATCACAGGCATTTTTAGACATTTTGCACGTTTGGATTAGGAATTATGTTTGAATACATTTTTATTGCTTTTTTCGCATTATCTCAGGATTCTAAGTACATTACTGTCAAATTGAGTAACAAATCAAATTTTGTTTTTGCAAACCTTACCAAATGTTTTTTTCTGGAAAACTCTCGAAGATGCATTTCTTCAGGCATTATTAGACATTTTGCATGTGTATTTTTGGAGTTATGTTTCAAAAACTGTCATTTTGAGTGCGACCAATATGAGGCCAGTCAAATCTAATATTTGTATTTGTGATTCTTTCCAAAATACCTGATACTGCTAAAACTCACATGAATTCAATATTAAAGGCTTTTTAAGACACATTTCATGTTTGGTTTTGGAGTTATGATTATAAACCTTTCATATTTAGTATGACAGTTACACTGTTATATTGAATAAAAAAACTAACTTGTGTCTTTGCAAACCTTACAAAAGATACTTTTTCTAGTACAACTAACAAAAAAACATATCTCTAGGCATTATTAGCCATTTTGCATGTGTTGTTTAGAAGTTATGTTTGAATACATTTTTATTGCTTTTTTCGCATTATCTCAGGATTCTAAGACTATTATAATCATATTGCGTAAAAAAACTACTTTTTGCATTTGCAAGATTTAAAAAAGCATATGTTTCGAGTAAAACTCCCAAAGATGCATTATTTCAGGCATTATTAGCCATTTTTCATGTGTGGTGTAGGAGTTATGTTTAAATAACTGTCATATTGAGTGTTACAGTATACAGTTATATTTAGTAAAACCTCATTTTTGTATTTGCAAACCATTGAAAAACAACTGTATCTAGTAAAACTCACATGTATTCAATATCACAGGCATTTTTAGACATTTTGCACGTTTGGATTAGGAATTATGTTTGAATACATTTTTATTGCTTTTTTCGCATTATCTCAGGATTCTAAATACATTACTGTCAAATTGAGTAACAAATCAAATTTTGTTTTTGCAAACCTTACCAAATGTTTTCTTTCTGGAAAACTCTCGAAGATGCATTTCTTCAGGCATTATTAGACATTTTGCATGTGTATTTTTGGAGTTATGTTTCAAAAACTGTCATTTTGAGTGTGACCAATAAGAGGCCAGTAAAATCTAATATTTGTATTTGTGATTCTTTCCAAAATACCTGATTCTGCTAAAACTCACATAAATTCAATATTAAAGGCTTTTTAAGACACATTTCATATTTGGTTTTGGAGTTATGATTATAAACCTTTCATATTTAGCATGACAGTTACACTGTTATATTGAATAAAAAAACTAACTTGTGTCTTTGCAAACCTTACAAAAGATCATTTTTCTAGTACAACTAACAAAAAAACATATCTCTAGGCATTATTAGCCATTTTGCATGTGTTGTTTAGAAGTTTTTTTTGAATACATTTTTATTGTTTTTTTCGCATTATCTCAGGATTCTAAGACTATTATAGTCATATTGAGTAAAAAAACTACTTTTTGCATTTGCAAGATTTAAAAAAGCATATGTTTCGAGTAAAACTCCCAAAGATGCATTATTTCAGGCATTATTAGCCATTTTTCATGTGTGGTGTAGGAGTTATGTTTAAATAACTGTCATATTGAGTGTTACAGTATACAGTCATATTGAGTAAAACCTCATTTTTGTATTTGCAAACCATTGAAAAACAACTGTATCTAGTAAAACTCACATGTATTCAATATCACAGGCATTTTTAGACATTTTGCACGTTTGGATTAGGAATTATGTTTGAATACATTTTTATTGCTTTTTTCGCATTATCTCAGGATTCTAAGTACATTAATGTCAAATTGAGTAACAAATCAAATTTTGTTTTTGCAAACCTTACCAAATGTTTTTTTCTGGAAAACTCTCGAAGATGCATTTCTTCAGGCATTATTAGACATTTTGCATGTGTATTTTTGGAGTTATGTTTCAAAAACTGTCATTTTGAGTGTGACCAATATGAGGCCAGTAAAATCTAATATTTGTATTTGTGATTCTTTCCAAAATACCTGATTCTGCTAAAACTCACATACATTCAATATTAAAGGCTTTTTAAGACAAATTTCATATTTGGTTTTGGAGTTATGATTATAAACCTTTCATATTTAGTATGACAGTTACACTGGTATATTGAATAAAAAACTAACTTGTGTCTTTGCAAACCTTACAAAAGATCATTTTTCTAGTACAACTAACCAAAATACATATCTCTAGGCATTATTAGCCATTTTGCATGTGTTGTTTAGAAATTATGTTTGAATACATTTTTATTGCTTTTTTCGCATTATCTCAGGATTCTAAGACTATTATAGTCATATTGAGTAAAAAAACTACTTTTTGCATTTGCAAGATTTAAAAAAGCATATGTTTCGAGTAAAACTCCCAAAGATGCATTATTTCATGCATTATTAGCCATTTTTCATGTGTGGTGTAGGAGTTATGTTTAAATAACTGTCATATTGAGTGTTACAGTATACAGTTATATTGAGTAAAACCTCATTTTTGTATTTGCAAACCATTGAAAAACAACTGTATCTAGTAAAACTCACATGTATTCAATATCACAGGCATTTCTAGACATTTTGCACGTTTGGATTAGGAATTATGTTTGAATACATTTTTATTGCTTTTTTCGCATTATCTCAGGATTCTAAGTACATTACTGTCAAATTGAGTAACAAATCAAATTTGTTTTTGCAAACCTTACCAAATGTTTTTTTCTGAAAAACTCTCGAAGATGCATTTCTTCAGGCATTATTAGACATTTTGCATGTGTATTTTTGGAGTTATGTTTCAAAAACTGTCATTTTGAGTGTGACCAATATGAGGCCAGTAAAATCTAATATTTGTATTTGTGATTCTTTCCAAAATACCTGATTCTGCAAAAACTCACATAAATTCAATATTAAAGGCTTTTTAAGACACATTTCATATTTGGTTTTGGAGTTATGATTATAAACCTTTCATATTTAGTATGACAGTTACACTGTTATATTGAATAAAAAACTAACTTGTGTCTTTGCAAACCTTACAAAAGATCAGTTTTCTAGTACAACTAACCAAAATACATATCTCTAGGCATTATTAGCCATTTTGCATTTGTTGTTTAGAAGTTATGTTTGAATACATTTTTATTGCTTTTTTCGCATTATCTCAGGATTCTAAGACTATCATAGTCATATTAAGTAAAAAACTACTTTTTGCATTTGCAAGATTTAAAAAAGCATATGTTTCGAGTAAAACTCCCAAAGATGCAATATTTCAGGCATTATTAGCTATTTTTCATGTGTGGTGTAGAAGTTATGTTTAAATAACTGTCATATTGAGTGTTACAGTATACAGTCATATTGAGTAAAACCTCATTTTTGTATTTGCAAACCATTGAAAAACAACTGTATCTAGTAAAACTTATATGTATTCAATATCACAGGCATTTTTAGACATTTTGCACGTTTGGATTAGGAATTATGTTGGAGTACATTTTTATTGCTTTTTTCGCATTATCTCAGGATTCTAAGTACATTACTGTCAAATTGAGTAACAAATCAAATTTTGTTTTTGCAAACCTTACCAAATGTTTTTTTCTGGAAAACTCTCGAAGATGCATTTCTTCAGGCATTATTAGACATTTTGCATGTGTATTTTTGGAGTTATGTTTCAAAAACTGTCATTTTGAGTGTGCCCAATATGAGGCCAGTAAAATCTAATATTTGTATTTGTGATTCTTTCCAAAATACCTGATTCTGCTAAAACTTACATAAATTCAATATTAAAGTCTTTTTAAGACAAATTTCATATTTGGTTTTGGAGTTATGATTATAAACCTTTCATATTTAGTATGACGGTTACACTGTTATATTGAATAAAAAAACTAACTTTTGTCTTTGCAAACCTTACAAAAGATCATTTTTCTAGTACAACTAACAAAAAAACATATCTCTAGGCATTATTAGCCATTTTGCATGTGTTGTTTAGAAGTTATGTTTGAATACATTTTATTGCTTTTTTCGCATTATCTCAGGATTCTAAGACTATTATAGTCATATTGAGTAAAAAACTACTTTTTAAATTTTCAAGATTTAAAAAAGCATATGTTTCGAGTAAAACTCCCAAAGATGCATTATTTCAGGCATTATTAGCTATTTTTCATGTGTGGTGTAGGAGTTATGTTTAAATAACTGTCATATTGAGTGTTACAGTATACAGTCATATTGAGTAAAACCTCATTTTTGTATTTGCAAACCATTGAAAAACAACTGTATCTAGTAAAACTCACATGTATTCAATATCACAGGCATTTTTAGACATTTTGCACGTTTGGATTAGGAATTATGTTGGAATACATTTTTATTGGTTTTTTGCATTATCTCAGGATTCTAAGTACATTACTGTCAAATTGAGTAACAAATCAAATTTTGTTTTTGCAAACCTTACCAAATGTTTTTTTCTGGAAAACTCTCGAAGATGCATTTCTTCAGGCATTATTAGACATTTTGCATGTGTATTTTTGGAGTTATGTTTCAAAAACTGTCATTTTGAGTGTGACCAATAAGAGGCCAGTAAAATCTAATATTTGTATTTGTGATTCTTTCCAAAATACCTGATTCTGCTAAAACTCACATACATTCAATATTAAAGGCTTTTTAAGACAAATTTCATATTTGGTTTTGGAGTTATGATTATAAACCTTTCATATTTAGTATGACAGTTACACTGGTATATTGAATAAAAAACTAACTTGTGTCTTTGCAAACCTTACAAAAGATCATTTTTCTAGTACAACTAACCAAAATACATATCTCTAGGCATTATTAGCCATTTTGCATGTGTTGTTTAGAAATTATGTTTGAATACATCTTTATTGCTTTTTTCGCATTATCTCAGGATTCTAAGACTATTATAGTCATATTGAGTAAAAAAACTACTTTTTGCATTTGCAAGATTTAAAAAAGCATATGTTTCGAGTAAAACTCCCAAAGATGCATTATTTCATGCATTATTAGCCATTTTTCATGTGTGGTGTAGGAGTTATGTTTAAATAACTGTCATATTGAGTGTTACAGTATACAGTTATATTGAGTAAAACCTCATTTTTGTATTTGCAAACCATTGAAAAACAACTGTATCTAGTAAAACTCACATGTATTCAATATCACAGGCATTTTTAGACATTTTGCACGTTTGGATTAGGAATTATGTTTGAATACATTTTTATTGCTTTTTTCGCATTATCTCAGGATTCTAAGTACATTACTGTCAAATTGAGTAACAAATCAAATTTTGTTTTTGCAAACCTTACCAAATGTTTTTTTCTGAAAAACTCTCGAAGATGCATTTCTTCAGGCATTATTAGACATTTTGCATGTGTATTTTTGGAGTTATGTTTCAAAAACTGTCATTTTGAGTGTGACCAATATGAGGCCAGTAAAATCTAATATTTGTATTTGTGATTCTTTCCAAAATACCTGATTCTGCAAAAACTCACATAAATTCAATATTAAAGGCTTTTTAAGACACATTTCATATTTGGTTTTGGAGTTATGATTATAAACCTTTCATATTTAGTATGACAGTTACACTGTTATATTGAATAAAAAACTAACTTGTGTCTTTGCAAACCTTACAAAAGATCAGTTTTCTAGTACAACTAACCAAAATACATATCTCTAGGCATTATTAGCCATTTTGCATTTGTTGTTTAGAAGTTATGTTTGAATACATTTTTATTGCTTTTTTCGCATTATCTCAGGATTCTAAGACTATCATAGTCATATTAAGTAAAAAACTACTTTTTGCATTTGCAAGATTTAAAAAAGCATATGTTTCGAGTAAAACTCCCAAAGATGCAATATTTCAGGCATTATTAGCTATTTTTCATGTGTGGTGTAGGAGTTATGTTTAAATAACTGTCATATTGAGTGTTACAGTATACAGTCATATTGAGTAAAACCTCATTTTTGTATTTGCAAACCATTGAAAAACAACTGTATCTAGTAAAACTTATATGTATACAATATCACAGGCATTTTTAGACATTTTGCACGTTTGGATTAGGAATTATGTTGGAATACATTTTTATTGCTTTTTTCGCATTATCTCAGGATTCTAAGTACATTACTGTCAAATTGAGTAACAAATCAAATTTTGTTTTTGCAAACCTTACCAAATGTTTTTTTTCTGGAAAACTCTCGAAGATGCATTTCTTCAGGCATTATTAGACATTTTGCATGTGTATTTTTGGAGTTATGTTTCAAAAACTGTCATTTTGAGTGTGACCAATATGAGGCCAGTAAAATCTAATATTTGTATTTGTGATTCTTTCCCAAATACCTGATTCTGCTAAAACTTACATAAATTCAATATTAAAGGCTTTTTAAGACAAATTTCATATTTGGTTTTGGAGTTATGATTATAAACCTTTCATATTTAGTATGACAGTTACACTGTTATATTGAATTAAAAAACTAACTTGTGTCTTTGCAAACCTTACAAAAGATCATTTTTCTAGTACAACTAACAAAAAAACATATCTCTAGGCATTATTAGCCATTTTGCATGTGTTGTTTAGAAGTTATGTTTGAATACATTTTTATTGCTTTTTTCGCATTATCTCAGGATTCTAAGACTATTATAGTCATATTGAGTAAAAAAACTACTTTTTGCATTTGCAAGATTTATAAAAGCATATGTTTCGAGTAAAACTCCCAAAGATGCATTATTTCAGGCATTATTAGCTATTTTTCATGTGTGGTGTAGGAGTTATGTTTAAATAACTGTCATATTGAGTGTTACAGTATACAGTCATATTGAGTAAAACCTCATTTTTGTATTTGCAAACCATTGAAAAACAACTGTATCTAGTAAAACTTATATGTATACAATATCACAGGCATTTTTAGACATTTTGCACGTTTGGATTAGGAATTATGTTGGAATACATTTTTATTGCTTTTTTCGCATTATCTCAGGATTCTAAGTACATTACTGTCAAATTGAGTAACAAATCAAATTTTTGTTTTTGCAAACCTTACCAAATGTTTTTTTTCTGGAAAACTCTCGAAGATGCATTTCTTCAGGCATTATTAGACATTTTGCATGTGTATTTTTGGAGTTATGTTTAAAAAACTGTCATTTTGAGTGTGACCAATATGAGGCCAGTAAAATCTAATATTTGTATTTGTGATTCTTTCCAAAATACCTGATTCTGCTAAAACTTACATAAATTCAATATTAAAGGCTTTTTAAGACAAATTTCATATTTGGTTTTGGAGTTATGATTATAAACCTTTCATATTTAGTATGACAGTTACACTGTTATATTGAATTAAAAAACTAACTTGTGTCTTTGCAAACCTTACAAAAGATCATTTTTCTAGTACAACTAACAAAAAAACATATCTCTAGGCATTATTAGCCATTTTGCATGTGTTGTTTAGAAGTTATGTTTGAATACATTTTTATTGCTTTTTTCGCATTATCTCAGGATTCTAAGACTATTATAGTCATATTGAGTAAAAAAACTACTTTTTGCATTTGCAAGATTTAAAAAAGCATATGTTTCGAGTAAAACTCCCAAAGATGCATTATTTCAGGCATTATTAGCCATTTTTCATGTGTGGTGTAGGAGTTATGTTTAAATAACTGTCATATTGAGTGTTACAGTATACAGTTATATTGAGTAAAACCTCATTTTTGTATTTGCAAACCATTGAAAAACAACTGTATCTAGTAAAACTCACATGTATTCAATATCACAGGCATTTTTAGACATTTTGCACGTTTGGATTAGGAATTATGTTGGAATACATTATTATTGCTTTTTTCGCATTATCACAGGATTCTAAGTACATTACTGTCAAATTGAGTAACAAATGAAATTTTGTTTTTGCAAACCTTACCAAATATTTTTTTTTCAGGAACACTCTCGAAGATGCATTTCTTCAGGCATTATTAGACATTTTGCATGTGTATTTTTGGAGTTATGTTTAAAAAACTGTCATTTTGAGTGTGACCAATATGAGGCCAGTAAAATCTAATACCTGTATTTGTGATTCTTTCCAAAATACCTGATTCTGCTAAAACTCACATAAATTCAATATTAAAGGCTTTTTAAGACACATTTCATATTTGGTTTTGGAGTTATGATTATAAACCTTTCATATTTAGTATGACAGTTACACTGTTGTATTGAATAAAAAACTAACTTGTGTCTTTGCAAACCTTACAAAAGATCATTTTTCTAGTACAACTAACAAAAATACATATCTCTAGGCATTATTAGCCATTTTGCATGTGTTGTTTAGAAGTTATGTTTGAATACATTTTTATTGCTTTTTTCGCATTATCTCAGGATTCTAAGACTATTATAGTCATATTGAGTAAAAAACTACTTTTTGCATTTGCAAGATTTAAAAAAGCATATGTTTCGAGTAAAACTCCCAAAGATGCATTATTTCAGTTATTATTAGCCATTTTTCATGTGTGGTGTAGGAGTTATGTTTAAATAACTGTCATATTGAGTGTTACAGTATACAGTCATATTGAGTAAAACCTCATTTTTGTATTTGCAAACTATTGAAAAACAACTGTATCTAGTAAAACTCACATGTATTCAATATCACAGGCATTTTTAGACATTTTGCACGTTTGGATTAGGAATTATGTTGGAATACATTTTTATTGCTTTTTTCGCATTATGTCAGGATTCTAAGTACATTACTGTCAAATTGAGTAACAAATCAAATTTTGTTTTTGCAAACCTTACCTAATGTTTTTTTTCTGGAAAACTCTCGAAGATGCATTTCTTCAGGCATTATTACACATTTTGCATGTGTATTTTTGGAGTTATGTTTAAAAAACTGTCATTTTGAGTGTGACCAATATGAGGCCAGTAAAATCTAATATCTGTATTTGTGATTCTTTCCAAAATACCTGATTCTGCTAAAACTCACATAAATTCAATATTAAAGGCTTTTTAAGACACATTTCATATTTGGTTTTGGAGTTATGATTATAAACCTTTCATATTTAGTATGACAGTTACACTGTTATATTGAATAAAAAACTAACTTGTGTCTTTGCAAACCTTACAAAAGATCATTTTTCTAGTACAACTAACCAAAATACATATCTCTAGGCATTATTAGCCATTTTGCATGTGTTGTTTAGAAGTTATGTTTGAATACATTTTTATTGCTTTTTTCGCATTATCTCAGGATTCTAAGACTATTATAGTCATATTGAGTAAAAAAACTACTTTTTGCATTTGCAAGATTTAAAAAAGCATATGTTTCGAGTAAAACTCCCAAAGATGCATTATTTCATGCATTATTAGCCATTTTTCATGTGTGGTGTAGGAGTTATGTTTAAATAACTGTCATATTGAGTGTTACAGTATACAGTTATATTGAGTAAAACCTCATTTTTGTATTTGCAAACCATTGAAAAACAACTGTATCTAGTAAAACTCACATGTATTCAATATCACAGGCATTTTTAGACATTTTGCACGTTTGGATTAGGAATTATGTTTGAATACATTTTTATTGCTTTTTTCGCATTATCTCAGGATTCTAAGTACATTACTGTCAAATTGAGTAACAAATCAAATTTAGTTTTTGCAAACCTTACCAAATGTTTTTTTTTCTGGAAAACTCTCGAAGATGCATTTCTTCAGGCATTATTAGACATTTTGCATGTGTATTTTTGGAGTTATGTTTCAAAAACTGTCATTTTGAGTGTGACCAATATGAGGCCAGTAAAATCTAATATTTGTATTTGTGATTCTTTCCAAAATACCTGATTCTGCTAAAACTCACATAAATTCAATATTAAAGGCTTTTTAAGACAAATTTCATATTTGGTTTTGGAGTTATGATTATAAACCTTTCATATTTAGTATGACAGTTACACTGTTATATTGAATAAAAAACTAACTTGTGTCTTTGCAAACCTTACAAAAGATCAGTTTTCTAGTACAACTAACCAAAATACATATCTCTAGGCATTATTAGCCATTTTGCATTTGTTGTTTAGAAGTTATGTTTGAATACATTTTTATTGCTTTTTTCGCATTATCTCAGGATTCTAAGACTATCATAGTCATATTGAGTAAAAAGATACTTTTTGCATTTGCAAGATTTAAAAAAGCATATGTTTCGAGTAAAACTCCCAAAGATGCATTATTTCAGGCATTATTAGCTATTTTTCATGTGTGGTGTAGGAGTTGTGTTTAAATAACTGTCATATTGAGTGTTACAGTATACAGTCATATTGAGTAAAACCTCATTTTTGTATTTGCAAACCATTGAAAAACAACTGTATCTAGTAAAACTTATATGTATTCAATATCACAGGCATTTTTAGACATTTTGCACGTTTGGATTAGGAATTATGTTGGAGTACATTTTTATTGCTTTTTTCGCATTATCTCAGGATTCTAAGTACATTACTGTCAAATTGAGTAACAAATCAAATTTTGTTTTTGCAAACCTTACCAAATTTTTTTTTTCTGGAAAACTCTCGAAGAGGCATTTCTTCAGGCATTATTAGACATTTTGCATGTGTATTTTTGGAGTTATGTTTCAAAAACTGTCATTTTGAGTGTGACCAATATGAGGCCAGTAAAATCTAATATTTGTATTTGTGATTCTTTCCAAAATACCTGATTCTGCTAAAACTCACATAAATTCAATATTAAAGGCTTTTTAAGACAAATTTCATATTTGGTTTTGGAGTTATGATTATAAACCTTTCGTATTTAGTATGACAGTTACACTGTTATATTGAATAAAAAACTAACTTGTGTCTTTGCAAACCTTACAAAAGATCATTTTTCTAGTACAACTAACCAAAATACATATCTCTAGGCATTATTAGCCATTTTGCATGTGTTGTTTAGAAGTTATATTTGAATACATTTTTATTGCTTTTTTCGCATTATCTCAGGATTCTAAGACTATTATAGTCATATTGAGTAAAAAACTACTTTTTGCATTTGCAAGATTTAAAAAAGCATATGTTTCGAGTAAAACTCCCAAAGATGCATTTTTTAAGTTATTATTAACCATTTTTCATGTGTGGTGTAGGAGTTATGTTTAAAAAACTCTCATATTGAGTGTTACAGTATACAGTCATATTGAGTAAAACCTCATTTTTGTATTTGCAAACCATTGAAAAACAACTGTATCTAGTAAAACTCACATGTATTCAATATCACAGGCATTTTTAGACATTTTGCACGTTTGGATTAGGAATTATGTTGGAATACATTTTTATTGCTTTTTTCGCATTATCTCAGGATTCTAAGTACATTACTGTCAAATTGAGTAACAAATCAAATTTTGTTTTTGCAAACCTTACCAAATGTTTTTTTCTGGAAAACTCTCGAAGATGCATTTCTTCAGGCATTATTAGACATTTTGCATGTGTATTTTTGGAGTTATGTTTCAAAAACTGTCATTTTGAGTGTGACCAATATGAGGCCAGTAAAATCTAATATTTGTATTTGTGATTCTTTCCAAAATACCTGATTCTGCTAAAACTCACATAAATTCAATATTAAAGGCTTTTTAAGACAAATTTCATATTTGGTTTTGGAGTTATGATTATAAACCTTTCATATTTAGTATGACAGTTACACTGTTATATTGAATAAAAAACTAACTTGTGTCTTTGCAAACCTTACAAAAGATCAGTTTTCTAGTACAACTAACCAAAATACATATCTCTAGGCATTATTAGCCATTTTGCATGTGTTGTTTAGAAGTTATGTTTGAATACATTTTAATTGCTTTTTTCGCATTATCTCAGGATTCTAAGACTATTATAGTCATATTGAGTAAAAAAAACTACTTTTTGCATTTGCAAGATTTAAAAAAGCATATGTTTCAGGTAAAACTCCCAAAGATGCATTATTTCATGCATTATTAGCCATTTTTCATGTGTGGTGTAGGAGTTATGTTTAAATAACTGTCATATTGAGTGTTACAGTATACAGTTATATTGAGTAAAACCTCATTTTTGTATTTGCAAACCATTGAAAAACAACTGTATCTAGTAAAACTCACATGTATTCAATATCACAGGCATTTTTAGACATTTTGCACGTTTGGATTAGGAATTATGTTTGAATACATTTGTATTGCTTTTTTCGCATTATCTCAGGATTCTAAGTACATTACTGTCAAATTGAGTAACAAATCAAATTTTGTTTTTGCAAACCTTACCAAATGTTTTTTTCTGGAAAACTCTCGAAGATGCATTTCTTCAGGCATTATTAGACATTTTGCATGTGTATTTTTGGAGTTATGTTTCAAAAACTGTAATTTTGAGTGTGACCAATAAGAGGCCAGTAAAATCTAATATTTGTATTTGTGATTCTTTCCAAAATACCTGATTCTGCTAAAACTCACATAAATTCAATATTAAAGGCTTTTTAAGACAAATTTCATATTTGGTTTTGGAGTGTAACTGTCATATTTAGTATGACAGTTACACTGTTATATTGAATAAAAAACTAACTTGTGTCTTTGCAAACCTTACAAAAGATCATTTTTCTAGTACAACTAACCAAAATACATATCTCTAGGCATTATTAGCCATTTTGCATTTGTTGTTTAGAAGTTATGTTTGAATACATTATTATTGCTTTTTTCGCATTATCTCAGGATTCTAAGACTATTATAGTCATATTGAGTAAAAAAACTACTTTTTGCATTTGCAAGATTTAAAAAAGCATATGTTTCGAGTAAAACTCCCAAAGATGCATTATTTCAGTTATTATTAGCCATTTGTCATGTGTGGTGTAGGAGTTATGTTTAAATAACTGTCATATTGAGTGTTACAGTATACAGATATATTGAGTAAAACCTCATTTTTGTATTTGCAAACCATTGAAAAACAACTGTATCTAGTAAAACTTATATGTATTCAATATCACAGGCATTTTTAGACATTTTGCACGTTTGGATTAGGAATGATGTTGGAGTACATTTTTATTGCTTTTTTCGCATTATCTCAGGATTCTAAGTACATTACTGTCAAATTGAGTAACAAATCAAATTTTGTTTTTGCAAACCTTACCAAATTTTTTTTTTCTGGAAAACTCTCGAAGATGCATTTCTTCAGGCATTATTAGACATTTTGCATGTGTATTTTTGGAGTTATGTTTCAAAAACTGTCATTTTGAGTGTGACCAATATGAGGCCAGTAAAATCTAATATTTGTATTTTTGATTCTTTCCAAAATACCTGATTCTGCTAAAACTCACATGAATTCAATATTAAAGGCTTTTTAAGATACATTTCATATTTGGTTTTGGAGTTATGATTATAAACCTTTCATATTTAGTATGACAGTTACACTGTTATATTGAATAAAAAACTAACTTGTGTCTTTGCAAACCTTACAAAAGATCATTTTTCTAGTACAACTAACCAAAATACATATCTCTAGGCATTATTAGCCATTTTGCATGTGTTGTTTAGAAGTTATGTTTGAATACATTTTAATTGCTTTTTTCGCATTATCTCAGGATTCTAAGACTATTATAGTCATATTGAGTAAAAAAAACTACTTTTTGCATTTGCAAGATTTAAAAAAGCATATGTTTCGAGTAAAACTCCCAAAGATGCATTATTTCATGCATTATTAGCCATTTTTCATGTGTGGTGTAGGAGTTATGTTTAAATAACTGTCATATTGAGTGTTACAGTATACAGTTATATTGAGTAAAACCTCATTTTTGTATTTGCAAACCATTGAAAAACAACTGTATCTAGTAAAACTCACATGTATTCAATATCACAGGCATTTTTAGACATTTTGCACGTTTGGATTAGGAATTATGTTGGAATACATTTTAATTGCTTTTTTCGCATTATCTCAGGATTCTAAGACTATTATAGTCATATTGAGTAAAAAAAACTACTTTTTGCATTTGCAAGATTTAAAAAAGCATATGTTTCGAGTAAAACTCCCAAAGATGCATTATTTCAGTTATTATTAACCATTTTTCATGTGTGGTGTAGGAGTTATGTTTAAAAAACTGTCATATTGAGTGTTACAGTATACAGTCATATTGAGTAAAACCTCATTTTTGTATTTGCAAACCATTGAAAAACAACTGTATCTAGTAAAACTCACATGTATTCAATATCACAGGCATTTTTAGACATTTTGCACGTTTGGATTAGGAATTATGTTGGAATACATTTTTATTGCTTTTTTCGCATTATCTCAGGATTCTAAGTACATTACTGTCAAATTGAGTAACAAATCAAATTTTGTTTTTGCAAACCTTACCAAATGTTTTTTTTCTGGAAAACTCTCGAAGATGCATTTCTTCAGGCATTATTAGACATTTTGCATGTGTATTTTTGGAGTTATGTTTCAAAAACTGTCATTTTGAGTGTGACCAATATGAGGCCAGTAAAATCTAATATTTGTATTTGTGATTCTTTCCAAAATACCTGATTCTGCTAAAACTCACATAAATTCAATATTAAAGGCTTTTTAAGACAAATTTCATATTTGGTTTTGGAGTTATGATTATAAACCTTTCATATTTAATATGACAGTTACACTGTTATATTGAATAAAAAACTAACTTGTGTCTTTGCAAACCTTACAAAAGATCATTTTTCTAGTACAACTAACCAAAATACATATCTCTAGGCATTATTAGCCATTTAACATATGTTGTTTAGAAGTTATGTTTGAATACATTTTTATTGCTTTTTTCGCATTATCTCAGGATTCTAAGACTATTATAGTCATATTGAGTAAAAAAAACTACTTTTTGCATTTGCAAGATTTAAAAAAGCATATGTTTCGAGTAAATCTCCCAAAGATGCATTATTTCATGCATTATTAGCCATGTTTCATGTGTGGTGTAGGAGTTATGTTTAAATAACTGTCATATTGAGTGTTACAGTATACAGTCATATTGAGTAAAACCTCATTTTTGTATTTGCAAACCATTGAAAAACAACTGTATCTAGTAAAACTCACATGTATTCAATATCACAGGCATTTTTAGACATTTTGCACGTTTGGATTAGGAATTATGTTGGAGTACATTTTTATTGCTTTTTTCGCATTATCTCAGGATTCTAAGTACATTACTGTCAAATTGAGTAACAAATCAAATTTTGTTTTTGCAAACCTTACTAAATGTTTTTTTTTTCAGGACAACTCTCGAAGATGCATTTCTTCAGGCATTATTAGACATTTTGCATGTGTATTTTTGGAGTTATGTTTCAAAAACTGTCATTTTGAGTGTGACCAATATGAGGCCAGTAAAATCTAATATTTGTATTTGTGATTCTTTCCAAAATACCTGATTCTGCTAAAACTCACATAAATTCAATATTAAAGGCTTTTTAAGACACATTTCATATTTGGTTTTGGAGTTATGATTATAAACCTTTCATATTTAGTATGACAGTTACACTGTTATATTGAATAAAAAACTAACTTGTGTCTTTGCAAACCTTACAAAAGATCATTTTTCTAGTACAACTAACCGAAATAAATATCTCTAGGCATTATTAGCCATTTTGCATTTGTTGTTTAGAAGTTATGTTTGAATACATTTGTATTGCTTTTTTTGCATTATCTCAGGATTCTAAGACTATTATAGTCATATTGAGTAAAAAACTACTTTTTGCATTTGCAAGATTTAAAAAAGCATATGTTTCGAGTAAAACTCCCAAAGATGCATTATTTCAGGCATTATTAGCTATTTTTCATGTGTGGTGTAGGAGTTATGTTTAAATAACTGTCATATTGAGTGTTACAGTATACAGTTATATTTAGTAAAACCTCATTTTTGTATTTGCAAACCATTGAAAAACAACTGTATCTAGTAAAACTCACATGTATTCAATATCACAGGCATTTTTAGACATTTTGCACGTTTGGATTAGGAATTATGTTTGAATACATTTTTATTGCTTTTTTCGCATTATCTCAGGATTCTAAGTACATTACTGTCAAATTGAGTAACAAATCAAATTTTGTTTTTGCAAACCTTACCAAATGTTTTTTTCTGGAAAACTCTCGAAGATGCATTTCTTCAGGCATTATTAGACATTTTGCATGTGTATTTTTGGAGTTATGTTTCAAAAACTGTCATTTTGAGTGTGACCAATAAGAGGCCAGTAAAATCTAATATTTGTATTTGTGATTCTTTCCAAAATACCTGATTCTGCTAAAACTCACATAAATTCAATATTAAAGGCTTTTTAAGACAAATTTCATATTTGGTTTTGGAGTTATGATTATAAACCTTTCATATTTAGTATGACAGTTACACTGTTATATTGAATAAAAAAACTAACTTGTGTCTTTGCAAACCTTACAAAAGATCATTTTTCTAGTACAACTAACAAAAAAACATATCTCTAGGCATTATTAGCCATTTTGCATGTGTTGTTTAGAAGTTTTTTTTGAATACATTTTTATTGCTTTTTTCGCATTATCTCAGGATTCTAAGACTATTATAGTCATATTGAGTAAAAAAACTACTTTTTGCATTTGCAAGATTTAAAAAAGCATATGTTTCGAGTAAAACTCCCAAAGATGCATTATTTCAGGCATTATTAGCCATTTTTCATGTGTGGTGTAGGAGTTATGTTTAAATAACTGTCATATTGAGTGTTACAGTATACAGTTATATTGAGTAAAACCTCATTTTTGTATTTGCAAACCATTGAAAAACAACTGTATCTAGTAAAACTCACATGTATTCAATATCACAGGCATTTTTAGACATTTTGCACGTTTGGATTAGGAATTATGTTGGAGTACATTTTTATTGCTTTTTTCGCATTATCTCAGGATTCTAAGTACATTACTGTCAAATTGAGTAACAAATCAAATTTTGTTTTTGCAAACCTTACCAAATGTTTTTTTTTTTAGGACAACTCTCGAAGATGCATTTCTTCAGGCATTATTAGACATTTTGCATGTGTATTTTTGGAGTTATGTTTCAAAAACTCTCATTTTGAGTCTGACCAATATGAGGCCAGTAAAATCTAATATTTGTATTTGTGATTCTTTCCCAAATACCTGATTCTGCTAAAACTCACATAAATTCAATATTAAAGGCTTTTTAAGACACATTTCATATTTGGTTTTGGAGTTATGATTATAAACCTTTCATATTTAGTATGACAGTTACACTGTTATATTGAATAAAAAACTAACTTGTGTCTTTGCAAACCTTACAAAAGATCATTTTTCTAGTACAACTAACAAAAAAACATATCTCTAGGCATTATTAGCCATTTTGCATGTGTTGTTTAGAAGTTATGTTTGAATACATTTTTATTGCTTTTTTCGCATTATCTCAGGATTCTAAGACTATTATAGTCATATTGAGTAAAAAAACTACTTTTTGCATTTGCAAGATTTAAAAAAGAATATGTTTCGAGTAAAACTCCCAAAGATGCATTATTTCAGTTATTATTAGCCATTTTTCATGTGTGGTGTAGGAGTTATGTTTAAATAACTGTCATATTGAGTGTTACAGTATACAGTCATATTGAGTAAAACCTCATTTTTGTATTTGCAAACCATTGAAAAACAACTGTATCTAGTAAAACTCACATGTATTCAATATCACAGGCATTTTTAGACATTTTGCACGTTTGGATTAGGAATTATGTTGGAATACATTTTTATTGCTTTTTTCGCATTATCTCAGGATTCTAAGTATATTACTGTCAAATTGAGTAACAAATCAAATTTTGTTTTTGCAAACCTTACCAAATGTTTTTTTTTCTGGAAAACTCTCGAAGATGCATTTCTTCAGGCATTATTAGACATTTTGCATGTGTATTTTTGGAGTTATGTTTCAAAAACTGTCATTTTGAGTGTGACCAATATGAGGCCAGTAAAATCTAATATTTGTATTTGTGATTCTTTCCAAAATACCTGATTCTGCTAAAACTCACATAAATTCAACATTAAAGGCTTTTTAAGACACATTTCATATATGGTTTTGGAGTTATGATTATAAACCTTTCATATTTAGTATGACAGTTACACTGTTATATTGAATAAAAAACTAACTTGTGTCTTTGCAAACCTTACAAAAGATCATTTTTCTAGTACAACTAACCAAAATACATATCTCTAGGCATTATTAGCCATTTTGCATGTGTTGTTTAGAAGTTATGTTTGAATACATTTTTATTGCTTTTTTCGCATTATCTCAGGATTCTAAGACTATTATAGTCGTATTGAGTAAAAAAACTACTTTTTGCATTTGCAAGATTTAAAAAAGCATATGTTTCGAGTAAAACTCCCAAAGATGCATTATTTCATGCATTATTAGCCATTTTTCATGTGTGGTGTAGGAGTTATGTTTAAATAACTGTCATATTGAGTGTTACAGTATACAGTTATATTGAGTAAAACCTCATTTTTGTATTTGCAAACCATTGAAAAACAACTGTATCTAGTAAAACTCACATGTATTCAATATCACAGGCATTTTTAGACATTTTGCACGTTTGGATTAGGAATTATGTTTGAATACATTTTTATTGCTTTTTTCGCATTATCTCAGGATTCTAAGTACATTACTGTCAAATTGAGTAACAAATCAAATTTTGTTTTTGCAAACCTTACCAAATGTTTTTTTCTGGAAAACTCTCGAAGATGCATTTCTTCAGGCATTATTAGACATTTTGCATGTGTATTTTTGGAGTTATGTTTCAAAAACTGTCATTTTGAGTGTGACCATTAAGAGGCCAGTAAAATCTAATATTTGTATTTGTGATTCTTTCCAAAATACCTGATTCTGCTAAAACTCACATAAATTCAATATTAAAGGCTTTTTAAGACAAATTTCATATTTGGTTTTGGAGTTATGATTATAAACCTTTCATATTTAGTATGACAGTTACACTGTTGTATTGAATAAAAAAACTAACTTGTGTCTTTGGAAACCTTACAAAAGATCATTTTTCTAGTACAACTAACAAAAAAACATATCTCTAGGCATAATTAGCCATTTTGCATGTGTTGTTTAGAAGTTATGTTTGAATACATTTTTATTGCTTTTTTCGCATTATCTCAGGATTCTAAGACTATTATAGTCATATTGAGTAAAAAACTACTTTTTGCATTTGCAAGATTTAAAAAAGAATATGTTTCGAGTAAAACTCCCAAAGATGCATTATTTCAGTTATTATTAGCCATTTTTCATGTGTGGTGTAGGAGTTATGTTTAAATAACTGTCATATTGAGTGTTACAGTATACAGTCATATTGAGTAAAACCTCATTTTTGTATTTGCAAACCATTGAAAAACAACTGTATCTAGTAAAACTCACATGTATTCAATATCACAGGCATTTTTAGACATTTGGCACGTTTGGATTTGGAATTATGTTGGAGTACATTTTTATTGCTTTTTTCGCATTATCTCAGGATTCTAAGTACATTACTGTCAAATTGAGTAACAAATCAAATTTTGTTATTGCAAACCTTACCAAATGTTGTTTTTTTTAGGACAACTCTCGAAGATGCATTTCTTCAGGCATTATTAGACATTTTGCATGTGTATTTTTGGAGTTATGTTTCAAAAACTGTCATTTTGAGTGTGACCAATATGAGGCCAGTAAAATCTAATATTTGTATTTGTGATTCTTTCCAAAATACCTGATTCTGCTAAAACTCACATAAATTCAATATTAAAGGCTTTTTAAGACACATTTCATATTTGGTTTTGGAGTTATGATTATAAACCTTTCATATTTAGTATGACAGTTACACTGTTATATTGAATACAAAACTAACTTGTGTCTTTGCAAACCTTACAAAAGATCAGTTTTCTAGTACAACTAACCAAAATACATATCTCTAGGCATTATTAGCCATTTTGCATTTGTTGTTTAGAAGTTATGTTTGAATACATTTTTATTGTTTTTTTCGCATTATCTCAGGATTCTAAGACTATCATAGTCATATTGAGTAAAAAACTACTTTTTGCATTTGCAAGATTTAAAAAAGCATATGTTTCGAGTAAAACTCCCAAAGATGCATTATTTCAGGCATTATTAGCTATTTTTCATGTGTGGTGTAGGAGTTATGTTTAAATAACTGTCATATTGAGTGTTACAGTATACAGTCATATTGAGTAAAACCTCATTTTTGTATTTGCAAACCATTGAAAAACAACTGTATCTAGTAAAACTCACATGTATTCAATATCACAGGCATTTTTAGACATTTTGCACGTTTGGATTAGGAATTATGTTGGAATACATTTTTATTGCTTTTTTCGCATTATCTCAGGATTCTAAGTACATTACTGTCAAATTGAGTAACAAATCAAATTTTGTTTTTGCAAACCTTACCAAATGTTTTTTTTTCTGGAAAACTCTCGAAGATGCATTTCTTCAGGCATTATTAGACATTTTGCATGTGTATTTTTGGAGTTATGTTTCAAAAACTGTCATTTTGAGTGTGACCAATATGAGGCCAGTAAAATCTAATATTTGTATTTGTGATTCTTTCCAAAATACCTGATTCTGCTAAAACTCACATAAATTCAACATTAAAGGCTTTTTAAGACACATTTCATATATGGTTTTGGAGTTATGATTATAAACCTTTCATATTTAGTATGACAGTTACACTGTTATATTGAATAAAAAACTAACTTGTGTCTTTGCAAACCTTACAAAAGATCATTTTTCTAGTACAACTAACCAAAATACATATCTCTAGGCATTATTAGCCATTTTGCATGTGTTGTTTAGAAGTTATGTTTGAATACATTTTTATTGCTTTTTTCGCATTATCTCAGGATTCTAAGACTATTATAGTCATATTGAGTAAAAAAACTACTTTTTGCATTTGCAAGATTTAAAAAAGCATATGTTTCGAGTAAAACTCCCAAAGATGCATTATTTCATGCATTATTAGCCATTTTTCATGTGTGGTGTAGGAGTTATGTTTAAATAACTGTCATATTGAGTGTTACAGTATACAGTTATATTGAGTAAAACCTCATTTTTGTATTTGCAAACCATTGAAAAACAACTGTATCTAGTAAAACTCACATGTATTCAATATCACAGGCATTTTTAGACATTTTGCACGTTTGGATTAGGAATTATGTTTGAATACATTTTTATTGCTTTTTTCGCATTATCTCAGGATTCTAAGTACATTACTGTCAAATTGAGTAACAAATCAAATTTTGTTTTTGCAAACCTTACCAAATGTTTTTTTCTGGAAAACTCTCGAAGATGCATTTCTTCAGGCATTATTAGACATTTTGCATGTGTATTTTTGGAGTTATGTTTAAAAAACTGTCATTTTGAGTGTGACCAATAAGAGGCCAGTAAAATCTAATATTTGTATTTGTGATTCTTTCCAAAATACCTGATTCTGCTAAAACTCACATAAATTCAATATTAAAGGCTTTTTAAGACAAATTTCATATTTGGTTTTGGAGTTATGATTATAAAACTTTCATATTTAGTATGACAGTTACACTGTTGTATTGAATAAAAAAACTAACTTGTGTCTTTGGAAACCTTACAAAAGATCATTTTTCTAGTACAACAAACAAAAAAACATATCTCTAGGCATTATTAGCCATTTTGCATGTGTTGTTTAGAAGTTATGTTTGAATACATTTTTATTGCTTTTTTCGCATTATCTCAGGATTCTAAGACTATTATAGTCATATTGAGTAAAAAAACTACTTTTTGCATTAGCAAGATTTAAAAAAGCATATGTTTCGAGTAAAACTCCCAAAGATGCATTAGTTCATGCATTATTAGCCATTTTTCATGTGTGGTGTAGGAGTTATGTTTAAATAACTGTCATATTGAGTGTTACAGTATACAGTCATATTGAGTAAAACCTCATTTTTGTATTTGCAAACCATTGAAAAACAACTGTATCTAGTAAAACTCACATGAATTCAATATCACAGGCATTTTTAGACATTTTGCACGTTTGGATTTGGCATTATGTTGGAGTACATTTTTATTGCTTTTTTCGCATTATCTCAGGATTCTAAGTACATTACTGTCAAATTGAGTAACAAATCAAATTTTGTTTTTGCAAACCTTACCAAATGTTGTTTTTTTTAGGACAACTCTCGAAGATGCATTTCTTCAGGCATTATTAGACATTTTGCATGTGTATTTTTGGAGTTATGTTTCAAAAACTGTCATTTTGAGTGTGACCAATATGAGGCCAGTAAAATCTAATATTTGTATTTGTGATTCTTTCCAAAATACCTGATTCTGCTAAAACTCACATAAATTCAATATTAAAGGCTTTTTAAGACACATTTCATATTTGGTTTTGGAGTTATGATTATAAACCTTTCATATTTAGTATGACAGTTACACTGTTATATTGAATAAAAAAACACATTTTTGTCTTTGCAAACCTTACAAAAGATCATTTTTCTAGTACAACTAACAAAAAAACATATCTCTAGGCATTATTAGCCATTTTGCATGTGTTGTTTAGAAGTTATGTTTGAATACATTTTTATTGCTTTTTTCGCATTATCTCAGGATTCTAAGACTATTATAGTCATATTGAGTAAAAAAACTACTTTTTGCATTTGCAAGATTTAAAAAAGCATATGTTTCGAGTAAAACTCCCAAAGATGCATTATTTCAGTTATTATTAGCCATTTTTCATGTGTGGTGTAGGAGTTATGTTTAAATAACTGTCATATTGAGTGTTACAGTATACAGTCATATTGAGTAAAACCTCATTTTTGTATTTGCAAACCATTGAAAAACAACTGTATCTAGTAAAACTCACATGTATTCAATATCACAGGCATTTTTAGACATTTTGCACGTTTGGATTAGGAATTATGTTGGAATACATTTTTATTGCTTTTTTCGCATTATCTCAGGATTCTAAGTACATTACTGTCAAATTGAGAAACAAATCAAATTTTGTTTTTGCAAACCTTACCAAATGTTTTTTTTTCTGGAAAACTCTCGAAGATGCATTTCTTCAGGCATTATTAGACATTTTGCATGTGTATTTTTGGAGTTATGTTTCAAAAACTGTCATTTTGAGTGTGACCAATATGAGGCCAATAAAATCTAATATTTGTATTTGTGATTCTTTCCAAAATACCTGATTCTGCTAAAACTCACATAAATTCAACATTAAAGGCTTTTTAAGACACATTTCATATATGGTTTTGGAGTTATGATTATAAACCTTTCATATTTAGTATGACAGTTACACTGTTATATTGAATAAACAACTAACTTGTGTCTTTGCAAACCTTACAAAAGATCATTTTTCTAGTACAACTAACCAAAATACATATCTCTAGGCATTATTAGCCATTTTGCATGTGTTGTTTAGAAGTTATGTTTGAATACATTTTTATTGCTTTTTTCGCATTATCTCAGGATTCTAAGACTATTATAGTCATATTGAGTAAAAAAACTACTTTTTGCATTTGCAAGATTTAAAAAAGCATATGTTTCGAGTAAAACTCCCAAAGATGCATTATTTCATGCATTATTAGCCATTTTTCATGTGTGGTGTAGGAGTTATGTTTAAATAACTGTCATATTGAGTGTTACAGTATACAGTTATATTGAGTAAAACCTAATTTTTGTATTTGCAAACCATTGAAAAACAACTGTATCTAGTAAAACTCACATGTATTCAATATCACAGGCATTTTTAGACATTTTGCACGTTTGGATTAGGAATTATGTTTGAATACATTTTTATTGCTTTTTTCGCATTATCTCAGGATTCTAAGTACATTACTGTCAAATTGAGTAACAAATCAAATTTTGTTTTTGCAAACCTTACCAAATGTTTTTTTCTGGAAAACTCTCGAAGATGCATTTCTTCAGGCATTATTAGACATTTTGCATGTGTATTTTTGGAGTTATGTTTCAAAAACTGTCATTTTGAGTGTGACCAATAAGAGGCCAGTAAAATCTAATATTTGTATTTGTGATTCTTTCCAAAATACCTGATTCTGCTAAAACTCACATAAATTCAATATTAAAGGCTTTTTAAGACAAATTTCATATTTGGTTTTGGAGTTATGATTATAAACCTTTCATATTTAGTATGACAGTTACACTGTTATATTGAATACAAAACTAACTTGTGTCTTTGCAAACCTTACAAAAGATCAGTTTTCTAGTGCAACTAACCAAAATACATATCTCTAGGCATTATTAGCCATTTTGCATTTGTTGTTTAGAAGTTATGTTTGAATACATTTTTATTGTTTTTTTCGCATTATCTCAGGATTCTAAGACTATCATAGTCTTATTGAGTAAAAAACTACTTTTTGCATTTGCAAGATTTAAAAAAGCATATGTTTCGAGTAAAACTCCCAAAGATGCATTATTTCAGGCATTATTAGCTATTTTTCATGTGTGGTGTAGGAGTTATGTTTAAATAACTGTCATATTGAGTGTTACAGTATACAGTCATATTGAGTAAAACCTCATTTTTGTATTTGCAAACCATTGAAAAACAACTGTATCTAGTAAAACTTATATGTATTCAATATCACAGGCATTTTTAGACATTTTGCACGTTTGGATTAGGAATTATGTTGGAGTACATTTTTATTGCTTTTTTCGCATTATCTCAGGATTCTAAGTACATTACTGTCAAATTGAGTAACAAATCAAATTTTGTTTTTGCAAACCTTACCAAATGTTTTTTTTCTGGAAAACTCTCGAAGATGCATTTCTTCAGGCATTATTAGACATTTTGCATGTGTATTTTTGGAGTTATGTTTCAAAAACTGTCATTTTGAGTGTGACCAATATGAGGCCAGTAAAATCTAATATTTGTATTTGTGATTCTTTCCAAAATACCTGATTCTGCTGAAACTTACATAAATTCAATATTAAAGGCTTTTTAAGACAAATTTCATATTTTGTTTTGGAGTTATGATTATAAACCTTTCATATTTAGTATGACAGTTACACTGTTATATTGAATAAAAAAACAAATTTTTGTCTTTGCAAACCTTACAAAAGATCATTTTTCTAGTACAACTAACAAAAAAACATATCTCTAGGCATTATTAGCCATTTTGCATGTGTTGTTTAGAAGTTATGTTTGAATACATTTTTATTGCTTTTTTCGCATTATCTCAGGATTCTAAGACTATTATAGTCATATTGAGTAAAAAACTACTTTTTGCATTTGCAAGATTTAAAAAAGAATATGTTTCGAGTAAAACTCCCAAAGATGCATTATTTCAGTTATTATTAGCCATTTTTCATGTGTGGTGTAGGAGTTATGTTTAAATAACTGTCATATTGAGTGTTACAGTATACAGTCATATTGAGTAAAACCTCATTTTTGTATTTGCAAACCATTGAAAAACAACTGTATCTAGTAAAACTCACATGTATTCAATATCACAGGCATTTTTAGACATTTGGCACGTTTGGATTTGGAATTATGTTGGAGTACATTTTTATTGCTTTTTTCGCATTATCTCAGGATTCTAAGTACATTACTGTCAAATTGAGTAACAAATCAAATTTTGTTATTGCAAACCTTACCAAATGTTGTTTTTTTTAGGACAACTCTCGAAGATGCATTTCTTCAGGCATTATTAGACATTTTGCATGTGTATTTTTGGAGTTATGTTTCAAAAACTGTCATTTTGAGTGTGACCAATATGAGGCCAGTAAAATCTAATATTTGTATTTGTGATTCTTTCCAAAATACCTGATTCTGCTAAAACTCACATAAATTCAATATTAAAGGCTTTTTAAGACACATTTCATATTTGGTTTTGGAGTTATGATTATAAACCTTTCATATTTAGTATGACAGTTACACTGTTATATTGAATACAAAACTAACTTGTGTCTTTGCAAACCTTACAAAAGATCAGTTTTCTAGTACAACTAACCAAAATACATATCTCTAGGCATTATTAGCCATTTTGCATTTGTTGTTTAGAAGTTATGTTTGAATACATTTTTATTGTTTTTTTCGCATTATCTCAGGATTCTAAGACTATCATAGTCATATTGAGTAAAAAACTACTTTTTGCATTTGCAAGATTTAAAAAAGCATATGTTTCGAGTAAAACTCCCAAAGATGCATTATTTCAGGCATTATTAGCTATTTTTCATGTGTGGTGTAGGAGTTATGTTTAAATAACTGTCATATTGAGTGTTACAGTATACAGTCATATTGAGTAAAACCTCATTTTTGTATTTGCAAACCATTGAAAAACAACTGTATCTAGTAAAACTTATATGTATTCAATATCACAGGCATTTTTAGACATTTTGCACGTTTGGATTAGGAATTATGTTGGAGTACATTTTTATTGCTTTTTTCGCATTATCTCAGGATTCTAAGTACATTACTGTCAAATTGAGTAACAAATCAAATGTTGTTTTTGCAAACCTTACCAAATGTTTTTTTTCTGGAAAACTCTCGAAGATGCATTTCTTCAGGCATTATTAGACATTTTGCATGTGTATTTTTGGAGTTATGTTTCAAAAACTGTCATTTTGAGTGTGACCAATATGAGGCCAGTAAAATCTAATATTTGTATTTGTGATTCTTTCCAAAATACCTGATTCTGCTAAAACTCACATAAATTCAATATTAAAGGCTTTTTAAGACACATTTCATATTTGGTTTTGGAGTTATGATTATAAACCTTTCATATTTAGTATGACAGTTACACTGTTATATTGAATAAAAAACTAACTTGTGTCTTTGCAAACCTTACAAAAGATCATTTTTCTAGTACAACTAACCAAAATACATATCTCTAGGCATTATTAGCCATTTTGCATTTGTTGTTTAGAAGTTATATTTGAATACATTTGTATTGCTTTTTTCGCATTATCTCAGGATTCTAAGACTATTATAGTCATATTGAGTAAAAAACTACTTTTTGCATTTGCAAGATTTAAAAAAGCATATGTTTCGAGTAAAACTCCCAAAGATGCATTATTTCAGGCATTATTAGCTATTTTTCATGTGTGGTGTAGGAGTTATGTTTAAATAACTGTCATATTGAGTGTTACAGTATACAGTCATATTGAGTAAAACCTCATTTTTGAATTTGAAAACCATTGAAAAACAACTGTATCTAGTAAAACTTATATGAATTAAATATCACAGGCATTTTTAGACATTTTGCACGTTTGGATTAGGAATTATGTTGGAGTACATTTTTATTACTTTTTTCGCATTATCTCAGGATTCTAAGTACATTACTGTCAAATTGAGTAACAAATCAAATTTTTTTTTTGCAAACCTTACCAATTTTTTTTTTTCTGGAAAACTCTCGAAGATGCATTTCTTCAGGCATTATTAGACATTTTGCATGTGTATTTTTGGAGTTATGTTTCAAAAACTCTCATTTTGAGTCTGACCAATATGAGGCCAGTAAAATCTAATATTTGTATTTGTGATTCTTTCCCAAATACCTGATTCTGCTAAAACTCACATAAATTCAATATTAAAGGCTTTTTAAGACACATTTCATATTTGGTTTTGGAGTTATGATTATAAACCTTTCATATTTAGTATGACAGTTACACTGTTATATTGAATAAAAAACTAACTTGTGTCTTTGCAAACCTTACAAAAGATAATTTTTCTAGTACAACTAACAAAAAAACATATCTCTAGGCATTATTAGCCATTTTGCATGTGTTGTTTAGAAGTTATGTTTGAATACATTTTTATTGCTTTTTTCGCATTATCTCAGGATTCTAAGACTATTATAATCATATTGAGTAAAAAAAATACTTTTTGCATTTGCAAGATTTAAAAAAGCATATGTTTCGAGTAAAACTCCCAAAGATGCATTATTTCAGGCATTATTAGCCATTTTTCATTTGTGGTGTAGGAGTTATGTTTAAATAACTGTCATATTGAGTGTTACAGTATACAGTTATATTTAGTAAAACCTCATTTTTGTATTTGCAAAATATTGAAAAACAACTGTATCTAGTAACACTCACATGTATTCAATATCACAGGCATTTTTAGACATTTTGCACGTTTGGATTAGGAATTATGTTTGAATACATTTTTATTGCTTTTTTCGCATTATCTCAGGATTCTAAGTACATTACTGTCAAATTGAGTAACAAATCAAATTTTGTTTTTGCAAACCTTACCAAATGTTTTTTTCTGGAAAACTCTCGAAGATGCATTTCTTCAGGCATTATTAGACATTTTGCATGTGTATTTTTGGAGTTATGTTTCAAAAACTGTCATTTTGAGTGTGACCAATAAGAGGCCAGTAAAATCTAATATTTGTATTTGTGATTCTTTCCAAAATACCTGATTCTGCTAAAACTCACATGAATTCAATATTAAAGTCTTTTTAAGACAAATTTCATATTTGGTTTTGGAGTTATGATTATAAACCTTTCATATTTAGTATGACAGTTACACTGTTGTATTGAATAAAAAAACTAACTTGTGTCTTTGCAAACCTTACAAAAGATCATTTTTCTAGTACAACTAACAAAAAAACATATCTCTAGGCATTATTAGCCATTTTGCATGTGTTGTTTAGAAGTTATGTTTGAATACATTTTTATTGCTTTTTTCGCATTATCTCAGGATTCTAAGACTATTATAGTCATATTGAGTAAAAAAACTACTTTTTGCAATTGCAAGATTTAAAAAAGCATATGTTTCGAGTAAAACTCCCAAAGATGCATTTTTTCAGGCATTGTTAGCCATTTTTCATGTGTGGTGTAGGAGTTATGTTTAAATAACTGTCATATTGAGTGTTACAGTATACAGTCATATTGAGTAAAACCTCATTTTTGTATTTGCAAACCATTAAAAAACAACTGTATCTAGTAAAACTCACATGTATTCAATATCACAGGAATTTTTAGACATTTTAGACGATTGGATTAGGAATTATGTTGTAATACATTTTTATTGCATTTTTCGCATTATCTCAGGATTCTAAGTACATTACTGTCAAATTGAGTAACAAATCAAATTTTGTTTTTGCAAACCTTACCAAATGTTTTTTTTTCAGGACAACTCTCGAAGATGCATTTCTTCAGGCATTATTAGACATTTTGCATGTGTATTTTTGGAGTTATGTTTCAAAAACTGTCATTTTGAGTGTGACCAATATGAGGCCAGTAAAATCTAATATTTGTATTTGTGATTCTTTCCAAAAACCCTGAGTCTGCTAAAACTCACATAAATTCAATATTAAAGGCTTTTTAAAACACATTTCATGTTTGGTTTTGGAGTTATGATTATAAACCTTTCATATTTAGTATGACAGTTACACTGTTATATTGAATAAAAAACTAACTTGTGTCTTTGTAAACCTTACAAAAGATCATTTTTCTAGTACAACTAACCAAAATACATATCTCTAGGCATTATTAGCCATTTTGCATTTGTTGTTTAGAAGTTATGTTTGAATACATTTTTATTGCTTTTTTCGCATTATCTCAGGATTCTAAGACTATTATTGTCATATTGAGTAAAACAAAACTACTTTTTGCATTTGCAAGATTTAAAAAAGCATATGTTTCGAGTAAAACTCCCAAAGATGCATTATTTCAGGCATTATTAGCCATTTTTCATGTGTGGTGTAGGAGTTATGTTTAAATAACTGTCATATTGACTGTTACAGTATACAGTTATATTGAGTAAAACCTCATTTTTGTATTTGCAAACCATTGAAAAACAACTGTATCTAGTAAAACTCACATGTATTCAATATCACAGGCATTTTTAGACATTTTGCACGTTTGGATTAGGAATTATGTTTGAATACATTTTTATTGCTTTTTCGCATTATCTCAGGATTCTAAGTACATTACTGTCAAATTGAGTAACAAATCAAATTTTGTTTTTGCAAACCTTACCAAATGTTTTTTTTTTCAGGAAAACTCTCGAAGATGCATTTCTTCAAGCATTATTAGACATTTTGCATGTGTATTTTTGGAGGTATGTTTCAAAAACTGTCATTTTGAGTGTGACCAATATGAGGCCAGTAAAATCTAATATTTGTATTTGTGATTCTTTCCAAAAAACCTGATTCTGCTAAAACTCACATAAATTCAATATTAAAGGCTTTTTAAGACAAATTTCATATTTGGTTTTGGAGTTATGATTATAAACCTTTCATATTTAGTATGACAGTTACACTGTTATATTGAATACAAAACTAACTTGTGTCTTTGCAAACCTTACAAAAGATCAGTTTTCTAGTACAACTAACCAAAATACATATCTCTAGGCATTATTAGCCATTTTGCATTTGTTGTTTAGAAGTTATGTTTGAATACATTTTTATTGTTTTTTTCGCATTATCTCAGGATTCTAAGACTATCATAGTCATATTGAGTAAAAAACTACTTTTTGCATTTGCAAGATTTAAAAAAAGCATATGTTTCGAGTAAAACTCCCAAAGATGCATTATTTCAGGCATTATTAGCTATTTTTCATGTGTGGTGTAGGAGTTATGTTTAAATAACTGTCATATTGAGTGTTACAGTATACAGTCATATTGAGTAAAACCTCATTTTTGTATTTGCAAACCATTGAAAAACAACTGTATCTAGTAAAACTTATATGTATTCAATATCACAGGCATTTTTAGACATTTTGCACGTTTGGATTAGGAATTATGTTGGAGTACATTTTTATTGCTTTTTTCGCATTATCTCAGGATTCTAAGTACATTACTGTCAAATTGAGTAACAAATCAAATTTTGTTTTTGCAAACCTTACCAAATTTTTTTTTTCTGGAAAACTCTCGAAGATGCATTTCTTCAGGCATTATTAGACATTTTGCATGTGTATTTTTGGAGTTATGTTTCAAAAACTGTCATTTTGAGTGTGACCAATATGAGGCCAGTAAAATCTAATATTTGTATTTGTGATTCTTTCCCAAATACCTGATTCTGCTAAAACTCACATAAATTCAATATTAAAGGCTTTTTAAGACACATTTCATATTTGGTTTTGGAGTTATGATTATAAACCTTTCATATTTAGTATGACAGTTACACTGTTATATTGAATAAAAAAACTAATTTGTGTCTTTGCAAACCTTACAAAAGATAATTTTTCTAGTACAACTAACAAAAAAACATATCTCTAGGCATTATTAGCCATTTTGCATGTGTTGTTCAGAAGTTATGTTTGAATACATTTTTATTGCTTTTTTCGCATTATCTCAGGATTCTAAGACTATTATAATCATATTGAGTAAAAAAAACTACTTTTTGCATTTGCAAGATTTAAAAAAGCATATGTTTCGAGTAAAACTCCCAAAGATGCATTATTTCAGGCATTATTAGCCATTTTTCATGTGTGGTGTAGGAGTTATGTTTAAATAACTGTCATATTGAGTGTTACAGTATACAGTTATATTTAGTAAAACCTCATTTTTGTATTTGCAAAATATTGAAAAACAACTGTATCTAGTAACACTCACATGTATTCAATATCACAGGCATTTTTAGACATTTTGCACGTTTGGATTAGGAATTATGTTTGAATACATTTTTATTGCTTTTTTCGCATTATCTCAGGATTCTAAGTACATTACTGTCAAATTGAGTAACAAATCAAATTTTGTTTTTGCAAACCTTACCAAATGTTTTTTTCTGGAAAACTCTCGAAGATGCATTTCTTCAGGCATTATTAGACATTTTGCATGTGTATTTTTGGAGTTATGTTTCAAAAACTGTCATTTTGAGTGTGACCAATAAGAGGCCAGTAAAATCTAATATTTGTATTTGTGATTCTTTCCAAAATACCTGATTCTGCTAAAACTCACATAAATTCAATATTAAAGGCTTTTTAGGACAAATTTTATATTTGGTTTTGGAGTTATGATTATAAACCTTTCATATTTAGTATGACAGTTACACTGTTATAAAGAATAAAAAAACTAACTTGTGTCTTTGCAAACCTTACAAAAGATCATTTTTCTAGTACAACTAACAAAAAAACATATCTCTAGGCATTATTAGCCATTTTGCATGTGTTGTTTAGAAGTTTTTTTTGAATAAATTTTTATTGCTTTTTTCGCATTATCTCCGGATTCTAAGACTATTATAGTCATATTGAGTAAAAAAAACTACTTTTTGCATTTGCAAGGTTTAAAAAAGCATATGTTTCGAGTAAAACTCCCAAAGATGCATTATTTCAGTTATTATTAGCCATTTTTCATTTGTGGTGTAGGAGCTATGTTTAAATAACTGTCATATTGAGTGCTACAGTATACAGTCATATTGAGTAAAACCTCATTTTTGTATTTGCAAACCATTGAAAAACAACTGTATCTAGTAAAACTCACATGTATTCAATACCACAGGCATTTTTAGACATTTTGCACGTTTGGATTAGGAATTATGTTGGAATACATTTTTATTGCTTTTTTTGCATTATCTCAGGATTCTAAGTACATTACTGTCAAATTGAGTAACAAATCAAATTTTGTTTTTGCAAACCTTACCAAATGTTTTTTTTCTGGAAAACTCTCGAAGATGCATTTCTTCAGGCATTATTAGACATTTTGCATGTGTATTTTTGGAGTTATGTTTCAAAAACTGTCATTTTGAGTGTGACCAATATGAGGCCAGTAAAATCTAATATTTGTATTTGTGATTCTTTCCAAAATACCTGATTCTGCTAAAACTCACATAAATTCAATATTAAAGGCTTTTTAAGACACATTTCATATTTGGTTTTGGAGTTATGATTATAAACCTTTCATATTTAGTATGACAGTTACACTGTTATATTGAATAAAAAAACTAACTTGTGTCTTTGCAAACCTTACAAAAGATCATTTTTCTAGTACAACTAACCAAAATACATATCTCTAGGCATTATTAGCCATTTTGCATTTGTTGTTTAGAAGTTATGTTTGAATACATTTTTATTGCTTTTTTCGCATTATCTCAGGATTCTAAGACTATTATTGTCATATTGAGTAAAAAAAACTACTTTTTGCATTTGCAAGATTTAAAAAAGCATATGTTTCGAGTAAAACTCCCAAAGATGCATTATTTCAGGCATTATTAGCCATTTTTCATGTGTGGTGTAGGAGTTATGTTTAAATAACTGTCATATTGACTGTTACAGTATACAGTTATATTGAGTAAAACCTCATTTTTGTATTTGCAAACCATTGAAAAACAACTGTATCTAGTAAAACTCACATGTATTCAATACCACAGGCATTTTTAGACATTTTGCACGTTTGGATTAGGAATTATGTTGGAATACATTTTTATTGCTTTTTTTGCATTATCTCAGGATTCTAAGTACATTACTGTCAAATTGAGTAACAAATCAAATTTTGTTTTTGCAAACCTTACCAAATGTTTTTTTTCTGGAAAACTCTCGAAGATGCATTTCTTCAGGCATTATTAGACATTTTGCATGTGTATTTTTGGAGTTATGTTTCAAAAACTGTCATTTTGAGTGTGACCAATATGAGGCCAGTAAAATCTAATATTTGTATTTGTGATTCTTTCCAAAATACCTGATTCTGCTAAAACTCACATAAATTCAATATTAAAGGCTTTTTAAGACACATTTCATATTTGGTTTTGGAGTTATGATTATAAACCTTTCATATTTAGTATGACAGTTACACTGTTATATTGAATAAAAAAACTAACTTGTGTCTTTGCAAACCTTACAAAAGATCATTTTTCTAGTACAACTAACAAAAAAACATATCTCTAGGCATTATTAGCCATTTTGCATGTGTTGTTTAGAAGTTTTTTTTGAATACATTTTTATTGCTTTTTTCGCATTATCTCCGGATTCTAAGACTATTATAGTCATATTGAGTAAAAAAAACTACTTTTTGCATTTGCAAGGTTTAAAAAAGCATATGTTTCGAGTAAAACTCCCAAAGATGCATTATTTCAGTTATTATTAGCCATTTTTCATTTGTGGTGTAGGAGCTATGTTTAAATAACTGTCATATTGAGTGCTACAGTATACAGTCATATTGAGTAAAACCTCATTTTTGTATTTGCAAACCATTGAAAAACAACTGTATCTAGTAAAACTCACATGTATTCAATACCACAGGCATTTTTAGACATTTTGCACGTTTGGATTAGGAATTATGTTGGAATACATTTTTATTGCTTTTTTTGCATTATCTCAGGATTCTAAGTACATTACAGTCAAATTGAGTAACAAATCAAATTTTGTTTTTGCAAACCTTACCAAATGTTTTTTTTCTGGAAAACTCTCGAAGATGCATTTCTTCAGGCATTATTAGACATTTTGCATGTGTATTTTTGGAGTTATGTTTCAAAAACTGTCATTTTGAGTGTGACCAATATGAGGCCAGTAAAATCTAATATTTGTATTTGTGATTCTTTCCAAAATACCTGATTCTGCTAAAACTCACATAAATTCAATATTAAAGGCTTTTTAAGACACATTTCATATTTGGTTTTGGAGTTATGATTATAAACCTTTCATATTTAGTATGACAGTTACACTGTTATATTGAATAAAAAAACTAACTTGTGTCTTTGCAAACCTTACAAAAGATCATTTTTCTAGTACAACTAACCAAAATACATATCTCTAGGCATTATTAGCCATTTTGCATTTGTTGTTTAGAAGTTATGTTTGAATACATTTTTATTGCTTTTTTCGCATTATCTCAGGATTCTAAGACTATTATTGTCATATTGAGTAAAAAAAACTACTTTTTGCATTTGCAAGATTTAAAAAAGCATATGTTTCGAGTAAAACTCCCAAAGATGCATTATTTCAGGCATTATTAGCCATTTTTCATGTGTGGTGTAGGAGTTATGTTTAAATAACTGTCATATTGACTGTTACAGTATACAGTTATATTGAGTAAAACCTCATTTTTGTATTTGCAAACCATTGAAAAACAACTGTATCTAGTAAAACTCACATGTATTCAATACCACAGGCATTTTTAGACATTTTGCACGTTTGGATTAGGAATTATGTTGGAATACATTTTTATTGCTTTTTTTGCATTATCTCAGGATTCTAAGTACATTACTGTCAAATTGAGTAACAAATCAAATTTTGTTTTTGCAAACCTTACCAAATGTTTTTTTTCTGGAAAACTCTCGAAGATGCATTTCTTCAGGCATTATTAGACATTTTGCATGTGTATTTTTGGAGTTATGTTTCAAAAACTGTCATTTTGAGTGTGACCAATATGAGGCCAGTAAAATCTAATATTTGTATTTGTGATTCTTTCCAAAATACCTGATTCTGCTAAAACTCACATAAATTCAATATTAAAGGCTTTTTAAGACACATTTCATATTTGGTTTTGGAGTTATGATTATAAACCTTTCATATTTAGTATGACAGTTACACTGTTATATTGAATAAAAAAACTAACTTGTGTCTTTGCAAACCTTACAAAAGATCATTTTTCTAGTACAACTAACAAAAAAACATATCTCTAGGCATTATTAGCCATTTTGCATGTGTTGTTTAGAAGTTTTTTTTGAATACATTTTTATTGCTTTTTTCGCATTATCTCAGGATTCTAAGACTATTATAGTCATATTGAGTAAAAAAACTACTTTTTGCATTTGCAAGATTTAAAAAAGCGTATGTTTCGAGTAAAACTCCCAAAGATGCATTATTTCAGGCATTATTAGCCATTTTTCATGTGTGGTGTAGGAGTTATGTTTAAATAACTGTCATATTGAGTGTTACAGTATACAGTTATATTGAGTAAAACCTCATTTTTGTATTTGCAAACCATTGAAAAACAACTGTATCTAGTAACACTCACATGTATTCAATATCACAGGCATTTTTAGACATTTTGCACGTTTGGATTAGGAATTATGTTTGAATACATTTTTATTGCTTTTTTCGCATTATCTCAGGATTCTAAGTACATTTCTGTCAAATTGAGTAACAAATCAAATTTTGTTTTTGCAAACCTTACCAAATGTTTTTTTTTCAGGAAAACTCTCGAAGATGCATTTCTTCAGGCATTATTAGACATTTTGCATGTGTATTTTTGGAGTTATGTTTCAAAAACTGTCATTTTGAGTGTGACCAATATGAGGCCAGTAAAATCTAATATTTGTATTTGTGATTCTTTCCAAAAACCCTGATTCTGCTAAAACTCACATAAATTCAATATTAAAGGCTTTTTAAGACACATTTCATGTTTGGTTTGGAGTTATGATTATAAACCTTTCATATTTAGTATGACAGTTACACTGTTATATTGAATAAAAAACTAACTTGTGTCTTTGTAAACCTTACAAAAGATCATTTTTCTAGTACAACTAACCAAAATACATATCTCTAGGCATTATTAGCCATTTTGCATTTGTTGTTTAGAAGTTATGTTTGAATACATTTTTATTGCTTTTTTCGCATTATCTCAGGATTCTAAGACTATTATTGTCATATTGAGTAAAAAAAACTACTTTTTTGCATTTGCAAGATTTAAAAAAGCATATGTTTCGAGTAAAACTCCCAAAGATGCATTATTTCAGGCATTATTAGCCATTTTTCATGTGTGGTGTAGGAGTTATGTTTAAATAACTGTCATATTGACTGTTACAGTATACAGTTATATTGAGTAAAACCTCATTTTTGTATTTGCAAACCATTGAAAAACAACTGTATCTAGTAAAACTCACATGTATTCAATATCACAGGCATTTTTAGACATTTTGCACGTTTGGATTAGGAATTATGTTTGAATACATTTTTATTGCTTTTTCGCATTATCTCAGGATTCTAAGTACATTACTGTCAAATTGAGTAACAAATCAAATTTTGTTTTTGCAAACCTTACCAAATGTTTTTTTTTTCAGGAAAACTCTCGAAGATGCATTTCTTCAAGCATTATTAGACATTTTGCATGTGTATTTTTGGAGGTATGTTTCAAAAACTGTCATTTTGAGTGTGACCAATATGAGGCCAGTAAAATCTAATATTTGTATTTGTGATTCTTTCCAAAAAACCTGATTCTGCTAAAACTCACATAAATTCAATATTAAAGGCTTTTTAAGACAAATTTCATATTTGGTTTTGGAGTTATGATTATAAACCTTTCATATTTAGTATGACAGTTACACTGTTATATTGAATACAAAACTAACTTGTGTCTTTGCAAACCTTACAAAAGATCAGTTTTCTAGTACAACTAACCAAAATACATATCTCTAGGCATTATTAGCCATTTTGCATTTGTTGTTTAGAAGTTATGTTTGAATACATTTTTATTGTTTTTTTCGCATTATCTCAGGATTCTAAGACTATCATAGTCATATTGAGTAAAAAACTACTTTTTGCATTTGCAAGATTTAAAAAAAGCATATGTTTCGAGTAAAACTCCCAAGATGCATTATTTCAGGCATTATTAGCTATTTTTCATGTGTGGTGTAGGAGTTATGTTTAAATAACTGTCATATTGAGTGTTACAGTATACAGTCATATTGAGTAAAACCTCATTTTTGTATTTGCAAACCATTGAAAAACAACTGTATCTAGTAAAACTTATATGTATTCAATATCACAGGCATTTTTAGACATTTTGCACGTTTGGATTAGGAATTATGTTGGAGTAGATTTTTATTGCTTTTTTCGCATTATCTCAGGATTCTAAGTACATTACTGTCAAATTGAGTAACAAATCAAATTTTGTTTTTGCAAACCTTACCAAATTTTTTTTTTCTGGAAAACTCTCGAAGATGCATTTCTTCAGGCATTATTAGACATTTTGCATGTGTATTTTTGGAGTTATGTTTCAAAAACTGTCATTTTGAGTGTGACCAATATGAGGCCAGTAAAATCTAATATTTGTATTTGTGATTCTTTCCCAAATACCTGATTCTGCTAAAACTCACATAAATTCAATATTAAAGGCTTTTTAAGACACATTTCATATTTGGTTTTGGAGTTATGATTATAAACCTTTCATATTTAGTATGACAGTTACACTGTTATATTGAATAAAAAAACTAATTTGTGTCTTTGCAAACCTTACAAAAGATAATTTTTCTAGTACAACTAACAAAAAAACATATCTCTAGGCATTATTAGCCATTTTGCATGTGTTGTTCAGAAGTTATGTTTGAATACATTTGTATTGCTTTTTTCGCATTATCTCAGGATTCTAAGACTATTATAATCATATTGAGTAAAAAAAACTACTTTTTGCATTTGCAAGATTTAAAAAAGCATATGTTTCGAGTAAAACTCCCAAAGATGCATTATTTCAGGCATTATTAGCCATTTTTCATGTGTGGTGTAGGAGTTATGTTTAAATAACTGTCATATTGAGTGTTACAGTATAAAGTTATATTTAGTAAAACCTCATTTTTGTATTGCAAAATATTGAAAAACAACTGTATCTAGTAACACTCACATGTATTCAATATCACAGGCATTTTTAGACATTTTGCACGTTTGGATTAGGTATTATGTTTGAATACATTTTTATTGCTTTTTTCGCATTATCTCAGGATTCTAAGTACATTACTGTCAAATTGAGTAACAAATCAAATTTTGTTTTGCAAACCTTACCAAATGTTTTTTTCTGGAAAACTCTCGAAGATGCATTTCTTCAGGCATTATTAGACATTTTGCATGTGTATTTTTGGAGTTATGTTTCAAAAACTGTCATTTTGAGTGTGACCAATAAGAGGCCAGTAAAATCTAATATTTGTATTTGTGATTCTTTCCAAAATACCTGATTCTGCTAAAACTCACATAAATTCAATATTAAAGGCTTTTAAGACAAATTTTATATTTGGTTTTGGAGTTATGATTATAAACCTTTCATATTTAGTATGACAGTTACACTGTTATAAAGAATAAAAAAACTAACTTGTGTCTTTGCAAACCTTACAAAAGATCATTTTTCTAGTACAACTAACAAAAAAACATATCTCTAGGCATTATTAGCCATTTTGCATGTGTTGTTTAGAAGTTTTTTTTGAATAAATTTTTATTGCTTTTTTCGCATTATCTCCGGATTCTAAGACTATTATAGTCATATTGAGTAAAAAAAACTACTTTTTGCATTTGCAAGGTTTAAAAAAGCATATGTTTCGAGTAAAACTCCCAAAGATGCATTATTTCAGTTATTATTAGCCATTTTTCATTTGTGGTGTAGGAGCTATGTTTAAATAACTGTCATATTGAGTGCTACAGTATACAGTCATATTGAGTAAAACCTCATTTTTGTATTTGCAAACCATTGAAAAACAACTGTATCTAGTAAAACTCACATGTATTCAATACCACAGGCATTTTTAGACATTTTGCACGTTTGGATTAGGAATTATGTTGGAATACATTTTTATTGCTTTTTTTGCATTATCTCAGGATTCTAAGTACATTACTGTCAAATTGAGTAACAAATCAAATTTTGTTTTTGCAAACCTTACCAAATGTTTTTTTTCTGGAAAACTCTCGAAGATGCATTTCTTCAGGCATTATTAGACATTTTGCATGTGTATTTTTGGAGTTATGTTTCAAAAACTGTCATTTTGAGTGTGACCAATATGAGGCCAGTAAAATCTAATATTTGTATTTGTGATTCTTTCCAAAATACCTGATTCTGCTAAAACTCACATAAATTCAATATTAAAGGCTTTTAAGACACATTTCATATTTGGTTTTGGAGTTATGATTATAAACCTTTCATATTTAGTATGACAGTTACACTGTTATATTGAATAAAAAAACTAACTTGTGTCTTTGCAAACCTTACAAAAGATCATTTTTCTAGTACAACTAACAAAAAAACATATCTCTAGGCATTATTAGCCATTTTGCATGTGTTGTTTAGAAGTTTTTTTTGAATACATTTTTATTGCTTTTTTCGCATTATCTCAGGATTCTAAGACTATTATAGTCATATTGAGTAAAAAAACTACTTTTTGCATTTGCAAGATTTAAAAAAGCATATGTTTCGAGTAAAACTCCCAAAGATGCATTATTTCAGGCATTATTAGCCATTTTTCATGTGTGGTGTAGGAGTTATGTTTAAATAACTGTCATATTGAGTGTTACAGTATACAGTTATATTGAGTAAAACCTCATTTTTGTATTTGCAAACCATTGAAAAACAACTGTATCTAGTAAAAACTCACATGTATTCAATATCACAGGCATTTTTAGACATTTTGCACGTTTGGATTAGGAATTATGTTTGAATACATTTTTATTGCTTTTTTCGCATTATCTCAGGATTCTAAGTACATTTCTGTCAAATTGAGTAACAAATCAAATTTTGTTTTTGCAAACCTTACCAAATGTTTTTTTTTCAGGAAAACTCTCGAAGATACATTTCTTCAGGCATTATTAGACATTTTGCATGTGTATTTTTGGAGTTATGTTTCAAAAACTGTCATTTTGAGTGTGACCAATATGAGGCCAGTAAATCTAATATTTGTATTTGTGATTCTTTCCAAAAACCCTGATTCTGCTAAAACTCACATAAATTCAATATTAAAGGCTTTTTAAGACACATTTCATGTTTGGTTTTGGAGTTATGATTATAAACCTTTCATATTTAGTATGACAGTTACACTGTTATATTGAATAAAAAACTAACTTGTGTCTTTGTAAACCTTACAAAAGATCATTTTTCTAGTACAACTAACCAAAATACATATCTCTAGGCATTATTAGCCATTTTGCATTTGTTGTTTAGAAGTTATGTTTGAATACATTTTTTTTGCTTTTTTCGCATTATCTCAGGATTCTAAGACTATTATTGTCATATTGAGTAAAAAAAACTACTTTTTGCATTTGCAAGATTTAAAAAAGCATATGTTTCGAGTAAAACTCCCAAAGATGCATTATTTCAGGCATTATTAGCCATTTTTCATGTGTGGTGTAGGAGTTATGTTTAAATAACTGTCATATTGACTGTTACAGTATACAGTTATATTGAGTAAAACCTCATTTTTGTATTTGCAAACCATTGAAAAACAACTGTATCTAGTAAAACTCACATGTATTCAATACCACAGGCATTTTTAGACATTTTGCACGTTTGGATTAGGAATTATGTTGGAATACATTTTTATTGCTTTTTTTGCATTATCTCAGGATTCTAAGTACATTACTGTCAAATTGAGTAACAAATCAAATTTTGTTTTTGCAAACCTTACCAAATGTTTTTTTTCTGGAAAACTCTCGAAGATGCATTTCTTCAGGCATTATTAGACATTTTGCATGTGTATTTTTGGAGTTATGTTTCAAAAACTGTCATTTTGAGTGTGACCAATATGAGGCCAGTAAAATCTAATATTTGTATTTGTGATTCTTTCCAAAATACCTGATTCTGCTAAAACTCACATAAATTCAATATTAAAGGCTTTTTAAGACACATTTCATATTTGGTTTTGGAGTTATGATTATAAACCTTTCATATTTAGTATGACAGTTACACTGTTATATTGAATAAAAAAACTAACTTGTGTCTTTGCAAACCTTACAAAAGATCATTTTTCTAGTACAACTAACAAAAAAACATATCTCTAGGCATTATTAGCCATTTTGCATGTGTTGTTTAGAAGTTTTTTTTGAATACATTTTTATTGCTTTTTTCGCATTATCTCAGGATTCTAAGACTATTATAGTCATATTGAGTAAAAAAACTACTTTTTGCATTTGCAAGATTTAAAAAAGCGTATGTTTCGAGTAAAACTCCCAAAGATGCATTATTTCAGGCATTATTAGCCATTTTTCATGTGTGGTGTAGGAGTTATGTTTAAATAACTGTCATATTGAGTGTTACAGTATACAGTTATATTGAGTAAAACCTCATTTTTGTATTTGCAAACCATTGAAAAACAACTGTATCTAGTAACACTCACATGTATTCAATATCACAGGCATTTTTAGACATTTTGCACGTTTGGATTAGGAATTATGTTTGAATACATTTTTATTGCTTTTTTCGCATTATCTCAGGATTCTAAGTACATTTCTGTCAAATTGAGTAACAAATCAAATTTTGTTTTTGCAAACCTTACCAAATGTTTTTTTTTCAGGAAACTCTCGAAGATGCATTTCTTCAGGCATTATTAGACATTTTGCATGTGTATTTTTGGAGTTATGTTTCAAAAACTGTCATTTTGAGTGTGACCAATATGAGGCCAGTAAAATCTAATATTTGTATTTGTGATTCTTTCCAAAAACCCTGATTCTGCTAAAACTCACATAAATTCAATATTAAAGGCTTTTTAAGACACATTTCATGTTTGGTTTTGGAGTTATGATTATAAACCTTTCATATTTAGTATGACAGTTACACTGTTATATTGAATAAAAAACTAACTTGTGTCTTTGTAAACCTTACAAAAGATCATTTTTCTAGTACAACTAACCAAAATACATATCTCTAGGCATTATTAGCCATTTTGCATTTGTTGTTTAGAAGTTATGTTTGAATACATTTTATTGCTTTTTTCGCATTATCTCAGGATTCTAAGACTATTATTGTCATATTGAGTAAAAAAAACTACTTTTTGCATTTGCAAGATTTAAAAAAGCATATGTTTCGAGTAAAACTCCCAAAGATGCATTATTTCAGGCATTATTAGCCATTTTTCATGTGTGGTGTAGGAGTTATGTTTAAATAACTGTCATATTGACTGTTACAGTATACAGTTATATTGAGTAAAACCTTATTTTTGTATTTGCAAACCATTGAAAAACAACTGTATCTAGTAAAACTCACATGTATTCAATATCACAGGCATTTTTAGACATTTTGTACGTTTGGATTAGGAATTATGTTTGAATACATTTTTATTGCTTTTTTCGCATTATCTCAGGATTCTAAGTACATTACTGTCAAATTGAGTAACAAATCAAATTTTGTTTTTGCAAACCTTACCAAATGTTTTTTTTTTCAGGAACACTCTCGAAGATGCATTTCTTCAGGCATTATTAGACATTTTGCATGTCTATTTTTGGAGTTATGTTTCAAAAACTCTCATTTTGAGTCTGACCAATATGAGGCCAGTAAAATCTAATATTTGTATTTGTGATTCTTTCCCAAATACCTGATTCTGCTAAAACTCACATAAATTCAATATTAAAGGCTTTTTAAGACACATTTCATATTTGGTTTTGGAGTTATGATTATAAACCTTTCATATTTAGTATGACAGTTACACTGTTATATTGAATAAAAAAACTAACTTGTGTCTTTGCAAACCTTACAAAAGATCATTTTTCTAGTACAACTAACAAAAAAACATATCTTTAGGCATTATTAGCCATTTTGCATGTGTTGTTTAGAAGTTATGTTTGAATACATTTTTATTGCTTTTTTCGCATTATCTCAGGATTCTAAGACCATTATAGTCATATTGAGTAAAAAAACTACTTTTTGCATTTGCAAGATTTAAAAAAGCATATGTTTCGAGTAAAACGCCCAAAGATGCATTATTTCAGGCATTATTAGCCATTTTTCATGTGTGGTGTAGGAGTTATGTTTAAATAACTGTCATATTGAGTGTTACAGTATACAGTTATATTGAGTAAAACCTCATTTTTGTATTTGCAAACCATTGAAAAACAACTGTATCTAGTAAAACTCACATGTATTCAATATCACAGGCATTTTTAGACATTTTGCACGTTTGGATTAGGAATTATGTTGGAATACATTTTATTGCTTTTTTCGCATTATCTCAGGATTCTAAGTACATTACTGTCAAATTGAGTAACAAATCAAATTTTGTTTTGCAAACCTTACCAAATGTTTTTTTTTTCAGGAACACTCTCGAAGATGCATTTCTTCAGGCATTATTAGACATTTTGCATGTGTATTTTTGGAGTTATGTTTCAAAAACTGTCATTTTGAGTGTGACCAATATGAGGCCAGTAAAATCTAATATTTGTATTTGTGATTCTTTCCAAAATACCTGATTCTGCTAAAACTTACATAAATTCAATATTAAAGGCTTTTTAAGACACATTTCATATTTGGTTTTGGAGTTATGATTATAAACCTTTCATATTTAGTATGACAGTTATACTGTTATATTGAATAAAAAAACTAACTTTTGTCTTTGCAAACCTTACAAAAGATAATTTTTTTAGTACAACTAACAAAAAAACATATCTCTAGGCATTATTAGCCATTTTGCATGTGTTGTTTAGAAGTTATGTTTGAATACATTTTTATTGCTTTTTTCGCATTATCTCAGGATTCTAAGACTATTATAGTCATATTGAGTAAAAAACTACTTTTTGCATTTGCAAGATTTAAAAAAGCATATGTTTCGAGTAAAACTCCCAAAGATGCATTATTTCAGGTATTATTAGCCATTTTTCATGTGTGGTGTAGGAGTTATGTTTAAATAACTGTCATATTGAGTGTTACAGTATACAGTTATATTTAGTAAAACCTCATTTTTGTATTTGCAAACCATTGAAAAACAACTGTATCTAGTAAAACTCACATGTATTCAATATCACAGGCATTTTTAGACATTTTGCACGTTTGGATTAGGAATTATGTTTGAATACATTTTTATTGCTTTTTTCGCATTATCTCAGGATTCTAAGTACATTACTGTCAAATTGAGTAACAAATCAAATTTTGTTTTTGCAAACCTTACCAAATGTTTTTTTCAGGAAAACTCTCGAAGATGCATTTCTTCAGGCATTATTAGACATTTTGCATGTGTATTTTTGGAGTTATGTTTCAAAAACTGTCATTTTGAGTGTGACCAATAAGAGGCCAGTAAAATCTAATATTTGTATTTGTGATTCTTTCCAAAATACCTGATTCTGCTAAAACTCACATAAATTCAATATTAAAGGCTTTTTAAGACAAATTACATATTTGGTTTTGGAGTTATGATTATAAACCTTTCATATTTAGTATGACAGTTACACTGTTATATTGAATAAAAAAACTAACTTTTGTCTTTGCAAACCTTACAAAAGATCATTTTTCTAGTACAACTAACAAAAAACATATCTCTAGGCATTATTAGCCATTTTGCATGTGTTGTTCAGAAGTTATTTTTGAATACATTTTTATTGCTTTTTTCGCATTATCTCAGGATTGTAAGACTATTATAGTCATACTGAGTAAAAAAAACTACTTTTTGCATTTGCAAGATTTAAAAAAGCATATGTTTTGAGTAAAACTCCCAAAGATGCATTATTTCAGGCATTATTAGCCATTTTTCATGTGTGGTGTAGGAGTTATGTTTAAATAACTGTCATATTGAGTGTTACAGTATACAGTTATATTGAGTAAAACCTCATTTTTGTATTTGCAAACCATTGAAAAACAACTGTATCTAGTAAAACTCACATGTATTCAATATCACAGGCATTTTTAGACATTTTGCACGTTTGGATTAGGAATTATGTTTGAATACATTTTTATTGCTTTTTTCGCATTATCTCAGGATTCTAAGTACATTACTGTCAAATTGAGTAACAAATCAAATTTTGTTTTTGCAAACCTTACCAAATGTTTTTTTTCAGGAAAACTCTCGAAGATGCATTTCTTCAGGCATTATTAGACATTTTGCATGTGTATTTTTGGAGTTATGTTTCAAAAACTGTCATTTTGAGTGTGACCAATATGAGGCCAGTAAAATTTAATATTTGTATTTGTGATTCTTTCCAAAAAACCTGATTCTACTAAAACTCACATAAATTCAATATTAAAGGCTTTTTAAGACACATTTCATATTTGGTTTTGGAGTTATGATTATAAACCTTTCATATTTAGTATGACAGTTACACTGTTATATTGAATAAAAAACTAACTTGTGTCTTTGCAAACCTTACAAAAGATAATTTTTCTAGTACAACTAACCAAAATACATATCTCTAGGCATTATTAGCCATTTTGCATTTGTTGTTTAGAAGTTATGTTTGAATACATTTTTATTGCTTTTTTCGCATTATCTCAGGATTCTAAGACTATTATAGTCATATTGAGTAAAAAAAACTACTTTTTGCATTTGCAAGATTTAAAAAAGCATATGTTTCGAGTAAAACTCCCAAAGATGCATTATTTCAGGCATTATTAGCCATTTTTCATGTTTGGTGTAGGAGTTATGTTTAAATAACTGTCATATTGAGTGTTACAGTATACAGTCATATTGAGTAAAACCTCATTTTTGTATTTGCAAACCATTGAAAAACAACTGTATCTAGTAAAACGTATATGTATTCAATATCACAGGCATTTTTAGACATTTTGCACGTTTGGATTAGGAATTATGTTGGAATACATTTTTATTGCTTTTTTCGCATTATCTCAGGATTCTAAGTACATTACTGTCAAATTGAGTAACAAATCAAATTTTGTTTTTGCAAACCTTACCAAATGTTTTTTTTCTGGAAAACTCTCGAAGATGCATTTCTTCAGGCATTATTAGACATTTTGCATGTGTATTTTTGGAGTTATGTTTCAAATGTTCGCATTATCTCAGGATTCTAAGACTATTTTAGTCATATTGAGTAAAAAACTACTTTTTGCATTTGCAAGATTTAAAAAAGCATATGTTTCGAGTAAAACTCCCAAAGATGCATTATTTCAGGCATTATTAGCTATTTTTCATGTGTGGTGTAGGAGTTATGTTTAAATAACTGTCATATTGAGTGTTACAGTATACAGTCATATTGAGTAAAACCTCATTTTTGTATTTGCAAACCATTGAAAAACAACTGTATCTAGTAAAACTCACATGTATTCAATATCACAGGCATTTTTAGACATTTTGCACGTTTGGATTAGGAATTATGTTGGAATACATTTTTATTGCTTTTTTCGCATTATCTCAGGATTCTAAGTACATTACTGTCAAATTGAGTAACAAATCAAATTTTGTTTTTGCAAACCTTACCAAATGTTTTTTTTTCTGGAAAACTCTCGAAGATGCATTTCTTCAGGCATTATTAGACATTTTGCATGTGTATTTTTGGAGTTATGTTTCAAAAACGGTCATTTTGAGTGTGACCAATATGAGGCCAGTAAAATCTAATATTTGTATTTGTGATTCTTTCCAAAATACCTGATTCTGCTAAAACTCACATGAATTCAATATTAAAGGCTTTTTAAGACACATTTCATTTTTGGTTTTGGAGTTATGATTATAAACCTTTCATATTTAGTATGACAGTTACACTGTTATATTGAATTAAAAAACTAACTTGTGTCTTTGCAAACCTTACAAAAGATAATTTTTCTAGTACAACTAACAAAAAAACATATCTCTAGGCATTATTAGCCATTTTGCATGTGTTGTTTAGAAGTTATGTTTGAATACATTTTTATTGCTTTTTTCGCATTATCTCAGGATTCTAAGACTATTATAATCATATTGAGTAAAAAAACTACTTTTTGCATTTGCAAGATTTAAAAAAGCATATGTTTCGAGTAAAACTCCCAAAGATGCATTATTTCAGGCATTATTAGCCATTTTTCATGTGTGGTGTAGGAGTTATGTTTAAATAACTGTCATATTGAGTGTTACAGTATACAGTTATATTTAGTAAAACCTCATTTTTGTATTTGCAAACCATTGAAAAACAACTGTATCTAGTAAAACTCACATGTATTCAATATCACAGGCATTTTTAGACATTTTGCACGTTTGGATTAGGAATTATGTTTGAATACATTTGTATTGCTTTTTTCGCTATATCTCAGGATTCTAAGTACATTACTGTCAAATTGAGTAACAAATCAAATTTTGTTTTTGCAAACCTTACCAAATGTTTTTTTCAGGAACACTCTCGAAGATGCATTTCTTCAGGCATTATTAGACATTTTGCATGTGTATTTTTGGAGTTATGTTTCAAAAACTGTCATTTTGAGTGTGACCAATAAGAGGCCAGTAAAATCTAATATTTGTATTTGTGATTCTTTCCAAAATACCTGATTCTGCTAAAACTCACATAAATTCAATATTAAAGGCTTTTTAAGACAAATTACATATTTGGTTTTGGAGTTATGATTATAAACCTTTCATATTTAGTATGACAGTTACACTGTTATATTGAATAAAAAAACTAACTTTTGTCTTTGCAAACCTTACAAAAGATCATTTTTCTAGTACAACTAACAAAAAACATATCTCTAGGCATTATTAGCCATTGTGCATGTGTTGTTTAGAAGTTATGTTTGAATACATTTTTATTGCTTTTTTCGCATTATCTCAGGATTGTAAGACTATTATAGTCATATTGAGTAAAAAACTACTTTTTGAATTTGCAAGATTTAAAAAAGCATATGTTTCGAGTAAAACTCCCAAAGATGCATTATTTCAGGCATTATTAGCTATTTTTCATGTGTGGTGTAGGAGTTATGTTTAAATAACTGTCATATTGAGTGTTACAGTATACAGTCATATTGAGTAAAACCTCATTTTTGTATTTGCAAACCATGAAAAAACAACTGAATCTAGTAAAACTCACATGTATTCAATATCACAGGCATTTTTAGACATTTTGCACGTTTGGATTAGGAATTATGTTGGAATACATTTTTATTGCTTTTTTCAAATTATCTCAGGATTCTAAGTACATTACTGTCAAATTGAGTAACAAATCAAATGTTGTTTTTGCAAACCTTACCAAATGTTTTTTTTCTGGAAAACTCTCGAAGATGCATTTCTTCAGGCATTATTAGACATTTTGCATGTGTATTTTTGGAGTTATGTTTCAAAAACTGTCATTTTGAGTGTGACCAATATGAGGCCAGTAAAATCTAATATTTGTATTTGTGATTCTTTCCAAAATACCTGATTCTGCTAAAACTCACATAAATTCCATATTAAAGGCTTTTTAAGACAAATTTCATATTTGGTTTTGGAGTTATGATTATAAACCTTTCATATTTAGTATGACAGTTACACTGTTATATTGAATAAAAAAAACTAACTTGTGTCTTTGCAAACCTTAATAAAGATCATTTTTCGAGTACAACTAACCAATATACATATCTCTAGGCATTATTAGCCATTTTGCATGTGTTGTTTAGAAGTTATGTTTGAATACATTTGTATTGCTTTTTTCGCATTATCTCAGGATTGTAAGACTATTATAGTCACATTGAGTACAAAACTACTTTTTTCACTTGCAAGATTTAAAAAAGCATATGTTTCGAGTAAAACTCCCAAAGATGCATTATTTCAGGCATTATTAGCTATTTATCATGTGTGGTGTAGGAGTTATGTTTAAATAACTGTCATATTGAGTGTTACAGTATACAGTCATATTGAGTAAAACCTCATTTTTGTATTTGCAAACCATAGAAAAACATCTGTATCCAGCAAAACTCACAAGTATTCAATATCACAGGCATTTTTACACATTTTGCACGTTTGAATTAGGAATTATATTGGAATACATTTTTATTGCTTTTTTCGCATTATCTCGGGATTCTAAGTACATTACTGTCAAATTGAGTAACAAATCAAATTTTGTTTTTGCAAACATTACCAAATGTTTTTTTTTTTTTTCAGGAAAACTCTCGAAGATGCATTTCTTCAGGCATTATTAGACATTTTGCATGTGTATTTTTGGAGTTATGTTTCAAAAACTGTCATTTTGAGTGTGACCAATATGAGGCCAGTAAAATCTAATATTTGTATTTGTGATTCTTTCCAAAATACCTGATTCTGCTAAAACTCACATAAATTCAATATTAAAGGCTTTTTAAGACACATTTCATATTTGGTTTTGGAGTTATGATTATAGACCTTTCATATTTAGTATGACAGTTACACTGTTATATTGAATAAAAAAAACTAACTTGTGTCTTTGCAAACCTTACAAAAGATCATTTTTCGAGTACAACTAACCAATATACATATCTCTAGGCATTATTAGAGATTTTGCATGTGTTGTTTAGAAGTTATGTTTGAATACATATTTATTGTTTTTTTCTCATTATCTCAGGATTGTAAGACTATTATAGTCACATTGAGTAAAAAACTACTTTTTGCACTTGCAAGATTTAAAAAAGCATATTTTTCGAGTAAAACTCCCAAAGATGCATTATTTCAGGCATTATTAGCTATTCATCATGTGTGGTGTTGGAGTTATGTTTAAATAACTGTCATATTGAGTGTTACAGTATACAGTCATATTGAGTAAAACCTCATTTTTGTATTTGCAAACCATAGAAAAACATCTGTATCTAGTAAAACTCACAAGTATTCAATATCACAGGCATTTTTAGACATTTTGCACGTTTGGATTTAGAATTATGTTGGAATACATTTTTATTGCTTTTTTCGCATTTTCTCAGGATTCTAAGTAAGGGACAAGCGGTAGGAAATGGATGGATGGATGGATGGATCTAAGTACATTACTGTCAAATTGAGTAACAAATCAAATTTTGTTTTTGCAAACCTTACCAAATGTTTTTTTTCCGGAAAACTCTCGAAGATGCATTTCTTCAGGCATTATTAGACATTTTGCATGTGTATTTTTAGAGTTATGTTTCAAAAACTGTCATTTTTGTTAACTAGCATGGCTAGCTGGCTAACATTACAAACATTACAAACTAACATGTAATATATTATATAACATTCGCAAGCTTTAAAGTTTTTGTGTTGAAATATTTAGTATTTTAGACTAACGTTAGCTAACATGGCTAGCTGGCTAACATTACAAACTATCGTTCCAAACTAACATGTAATATATTATATAACACATTCGCAAGCTTTAAAGTTTTTGTGTTGAAATATTTAGTATTTTAGCCTAACGTTAGCTAGCATGGCTAGCTGGCTAACATTACAAACATTACAAACTAACATGTAATATATTATATAACATTCGCAAGTTTTAAAGTTTTTGTGTTGAAATATTTAGTATTTTAGACTAACGTTAGCTAGCATGGCTAGCTGGCTAACATTACAAACATTACAAACCAACATGTAATATATTATATAACATTCGCAAGCTTTAAAGTTTTTGTGTTGAAATATTTAGTATTTTAGCCTAACGTTAGCTAGCATGGCTAGCTGGCTAACATTACAAACATTACAAACTAACATGTAATATATTATATAACATTCGCAAGCTTTAAAGTTTTTGTGTTGAAATATTTAGTATTTTAGACTAACGTTAGCTAACATGGCTAGCTGGCTAACATTACAAACTATCGTTCCAAACTAACATGTAATATATTATATTACACATTCGCAAGCTTTAAAGTTTTTGTATTTTGATTGGCAACACTAAATTGGTCCCTGGTCTGTGAATGTGGGTGTGGATGTTGTCTGTCTGTCTGTGTTGGCCCTCTGATGGGGTGGCGACTTGTCCGGGGTGTGCCCCGCCTTCCGCCCGATTGTGGCTGAGATGGGCGCCGGCGCCCCCCGCGACCCCGCAGGGGAGTAGGCGGTAGAAAATGGATGGATGGATGGGTTTTGTTGTTGATGGAATAATTGAGAGGAGTTATGCATCCGTACAGGTCACCCAGTTAAATAGGGATCCGTTCAGGTTCTCACTGGTTCAAGGCTTTGCAAGTTATAAAATGTATCTCATATGTATGTTGGAGTTGTTCAATTTGCATAATTGGCCATGACTCATTTGTAAAAAGTAGGGATGCACCGATTAATCGGTAACCGAATATATTCGGCCGAATATGGCAAAAAAAAGCCACATTGGGCCTTCGGTGGAATGAGTTAAAAACAAGGCCGAATAGTGACGTGTGACGCAATTTTTTGACGTGGTGACGCAATCAACCAACGTGCGGTGACGCGGTGACGTTGGAATCAGGCGCCTTCGGAAAAATGTCAGCAGTGTGGAGATATTTTAAAGTGTCGGAAAGTGACAAAAGTATTGCAGTTTGCAACAAATGTTCAGCCAAACTGTCTCGAGGAGGTGCCTCGTGGGCGACGTCTTTGAGAGGACGAATAAGTTTGCGACTGACAGTGCCAAAGCAAACGGAATTTCAAAGAAGGTAATGGAGTTTATGGCTTTGGATGATCAACCGTTTAGTGTTGTGGAGGACATTGACTTTCGGAGACTATGGAGCACATTGAGCCCCGTTACACGATACCGAGGAGACAGTATTTCTCTGATGTGTGCTCTTTACATTGTGTGTGTGCTGTTTACATTATTAGCCTGTTGTGTAGGCTACCTGTATAAGTGTATGAGGTTACAAGCACACACTTAATTGAGATTTACTTGAGCCTTCTGTTTATATTATTAGCATATCTACTGTGGCTAAGCAGACTTTTACCAAAAGGACAATAATTCATTTGTTGTGGGTTTATCCACTTTAATGCACTTTATTTTTTTTTTGGAATGCATGTTTTTTTTAAGGCCTAATATAAATGAAAAACTTTGTGCTTTTTTTAAAAAGCAAAGGCTACTGGAATATTAAAAAAATGTCAATATTCAATAAAAATGTACTTTATTTAAAAAAAAAACATGTCTAAAAATGTATTGTACGCTGTTTATGCAATATAACATTTTTGGGGAAAAACTGCATTCATTAAGGGACGGCGTGGCGCAGTGGGAGAGTGGCCGTGCGCAACCCAAGGGTCCCTGGTTCAAATCCCACCTAGAACCAACTTCGTCACGTCCGTTGTGTCCTGAGCAAGACACTTCACCCTTGCTCCTGATGGGTGCTGGTTGGCGCCTTGCATGGCAGCTCCCTCCATCAGAGTGTGAATGTGTGTGTGAATGGGTAGATGTGGAAGTAGTGTCAAAGCGCTTTGAGTACCTTGAAGGTAGAAAAGCGCTATACAAGTACAACCCATTTATCATTTATCATTTATTTTGAGTGTAACCAATATGAGGCCAGTAAAATCTAATATTTGTATTTGTGATTCATTCCAAAATACCTGATTCTGCTAAAACTTACATAAATTCAATATTAAAGGCTTTTTAAGACAAATTTCATATTTGGTTTTGGAGTTATGATTATAAACCTTTCATATTTAGTATGACCGTTACACTATAATATTGAATAAAAAAACTAACTTGTGTCTTTGCAGACCTTACAAAAGATCATTTTTCTAGTACAACTAACAAAAAAACATATCTCTAGACATTATTAGCCATTTTGCATGTGTTGTTTAGAAGTTATGTTTGAATACATTTTTATTGCTTTTTTCGCATTATCTCAGGATTCTAAGACTATTATAGTCATATTGAGTAAAAAAACTACTTTTTGCATTTGCAAGATTTAAAAAAGCATATGTTTCGAGTAAAACTCCCAAAGATGCATTATTTCAGGCATTATTAGCCATTTTTCATGTGTGGTGTAGGAGTTATGTTTAAATAACTGCCATATTGAGTGTTACAGTATACAGTCATATTGAGTAAAACCTCATTTTTGTATTTGCAAACCATTGAAAAACAACTGTATCTAGTAAAACTCACATGTATTCACTATCACGGGCATTTTTAGACATTTTGCTTTTTTCGCATTATCTCAGGATTCTAAGTACATTACTCTCAAATTGAGTAACAAATCAAATTTTGTTTTTGCAAACCTCACCAAATGTTTTTTTTTTTCAGGAAAACTCTCGAAGATGCTTTTCTTCGGGCATTATTAGATATTTTGCATGTGTATTTTTGGAGTTATGTTTCAAAAACAGTCATTTTGAGTGTAACCAATATGAGGCCAGTAAAGAGATATGTATTTTTGTTAGTTGTACTAGAAAAATGATCTTTTGTAAGGTTTGCAAAGACATACGTTTTTTTTTTATTCAAATTTGATTTGTTACTCAATTTGACAGTAATGTATTTAGAATCCTGAGATAATGCGAAAAAAGCAATAAAAATGTATTCCAACATAATTCCTAATCCAAACGTGCAAAATGTCTAAAAATGCCTGTGATATTGAATACATGTGAGTTTTACTATAGTACAGTTGTTTTTCTATGGTTTGCAAATAGAAATTTAGGTTTTACTCAATATGACTGTATACTGTCACACTCAATATGAGAGTTATTTAAACATAACTCCTACACCACACATGAAAAATGGCTAATAATGCCTGAAATAATGCATCTTTGGGAGTTTTACTCAGAACATATGCTTTTTTAAATCTTGCAAATGCAAAAAGTATTTTTTTCTCAATATGACTATAATGTTCTTAGAATCCTGAGATAATGCGAAAAAGCAATACAAAAGTTTTCAAACATAACTTTTAAACAACACATGCAAAACGGCTAATAATTCCTAGAGATATGTATCTTTGTTAGTTGTGGTAGAAAAATTATCTTTTGTAGGGTTCACTGTGAAAACAAAATCCTATTTGTATGGTTAGTTTACTCTAAATTTCTACTATAATTTTTAGATTTTTTTTAAATAGGTTATAAATCTGTAGAATTGAAGACATTATCTGTAAATTAAAAAAACGCCTGTTATTTTAAGTAATATGCCAGTAATGACAAACTATGTATATTCCTATTTTTTTTTAATAGAAAAATACCAAATTATTTATACATATTATTTTCTGTTTTCTCAAATTACTTTCAATTTCATGTAAAATTACAGTAATTAACTTTAATTAAATATGTAGCTTGTTATATAAAAGTATTTGTTCATACTAACAATCTAACAGTTTTATATGTAATTTTAAGGTAAATCAAATGTTTTCAATATTTATGTGTATTTTCACATTCAAGTCGAAAAATATATGTAGCCTCTTATAAATGGTGTATGCTCAAACTGTAATATGACGTACATGAAATACTGCAAGAGATTTTTAATCAACAGTCAACAGCCGTACAGATCACACTGACGGTGGCCGTACAAACAACTTTAACAATGTTACAAATATGCGCCTCACTGTGGAGCCACATCAATCAAGACTGACAAACACATTTCAGGAGAACATCGTCACCGTAACACAACATTAACACAACAGAAACAATTCCTAGAATTCCATGTGTTACAATATACACCCCCACCACCTAACCCCGCCCAGCTCAACCAACGCACGGAGGGGGGCGGTGATGTTTTGGGGCACGGGGTACGGTGGTAGCGGGATTGTAGCCCGGAAGAGTCAGTGCTGCTTGGGCTTCTGGGTATTTGTTATGTTGTGTTTATGTTTTATTACAGTGAGGATGTTTTCCTGAAATGTGTTTATCATTCTTGTTCGATGTGGGTTCACAGTGTGGTGCATATTTGTAACAGTGTTAAAGTTGTTTGTACAGCCACCGTCAGTGTGACCTGTGTGGCTGTTGACCAAGTATATCTTGCAGTCACTATCATATGCACAACAATACCGTGCGCATCACATGCCTCAATTGGCACGCTTATGATTTGGTGAATGAGCGTACAAAAAAGCCCACCGCGGTACTACTTGTCATATTCGCCCGGCCAAGCTTTGAGTCAACCCTACATGAGGGTCAGTGAAATTCACAGTTGTTTTTTTATGGTTTGCAAATAGAAATTTAGGTTTTACTCAATATTGGCCTCATATTGGTCACACTCAGAATTACAGTTTTTGAAACACAACTCCAAAAATACACACGCAAAATGTCTAATAATGCCCAAAAAAAAGCATCTTCGAGAGTTTTCCAGAAAAAAAAACATTTGGTAAGGTTTGCAAAAACAAAATTTGATTTGTTAGTCAATTTGACAGTAATGTACTTAGAATCCTGAGATAATGCGAAAAAAGCAATAAAAATGTATTCAAACATAATTCCTAATCCAAACGTGCAAAATGTCTAAAAATGCCTGTGATATTGAATACATGTGAGTTTTACTAGATACAGTTGTTTTTCAATGGTTTGCAAATACAAAAATTAGGTTTTACTCAATGTGACTGTATACTGTAACACTCAATATGACAGTTATTTAAACATAACTCCTACACCACACATGAAAAATGACTAATAATGCCTGAAATAATGCATCTTTGGGTGTTTTACTCGAAACATATGCTTTTTTAAATCTTGCAAATGCAAAAAGTAGTTTTTTACTCAATATGACTATAATAGTCTTAGAATCCTGAGATAATGCGAAAAAAGCAATAAAAATGTATTCAAACATAACTTCTAAACAACAAATGCAAAATGGCTAATAATGCATAGAGATATGTATTTTGGTTAGTTGTACTAGAAAAATGATCTTTTGTAAGGTTTGCAAAGACACAAGTTAGTTTTTTAATTCAATATAACAGTGTAACTGTCATACTAAATATGAAAGGTTTATAATCATAACTCCAAAACCAAATATGAAATGTGTCTTAAAAAGCCTTTAATATTGAATTTATGTGAGTTTTAGCAGAGTCAGGTATTTTGGAAAGAATCACAAATACAAATATTAGATTTTACTGGCCTCATATTGGTCACACTCAAAATGAGAGTTTTTGAAACATAACTCCAAAAATACACATGCAAAATTTCTAATAATGCCTGAAGAAATGCATCTTCAAGAGTTTGCCAGAAAAAAAAAATTTGGTAGGGTTTGCAAAAACAAAATTTGATTTGTTACTCAATTTGACAGTAATGTACTTAGAATCCTGAGATAATTTGAAAAAAGCAATAAAAATGTATTCCAACATAATTCCTAATCCAAACGTGCAAAATGTCTAAAAATGCCTGTGATATTGAATACATGTGAGTTTTACTAGATTCAGTTGTTTTTTCATGGTTTGCAAATACAAAAATGAGGTTTTACTCAATATGACTGTATACTGTAACACTCAATATGACAGTTATTTAAACATAACTCCTACACCAAACATGAAAAATAGCTAATAATGCCTGAAATAATGCATCTTTGGGAGTTTTACTCGAAACATATGCTTTTTTAAATCTTGCAAATTCAAAAAGTAGTTTTTTACTCAATATGATTATAATAGTCTTACAATCCTGAGATAATGCGAAAAAAGCAATAAAAATGTATTCAAACATAACTTCTAAACAACACAAGCAAAATGGCCTTATAATAGCTAGAGATATGTTTTTTGGTTAGTTGTACGCGAAAAATGATCTTTTGTAAGGTTTGCAAGGACACAACTTGGTTTTTTTATTCAATATAACAGTGTAACTGTCATACTAAATATGAAAGGTTTATAATCATAACTCCAAAACCAAATATGACATTTGTCTTAAAAAGCCTTTAATATTGAATTCATGTGAGTTTTAGCAGAATCAGGTATTTTGGAAAGAATCACAAATACAAATATTAGATTTTACTGGCTTCATATTGGTCACACTCAAAATGACAGTTTTTGAAACATAACTCCAAAAATACACATGCAAAATATCTAATAATGCCGGAAAAAAAGCATCTTCGAGGGTTTTCCAGAAAAAAAACATTTGGTAAGGTTTGCAAAAACAAAATTTGATTTGTTACTCAATTTGACAGTAATGTACTTAGAATCCTGAGATAATGCGAAAAAAGCAATAAAAATGTATTCAAACATAACTTCTAAACAACAGATGCAAAATGGCTAATAATGCCTGGAGATGTTTTTTTGTTAGTTGTACTAGAAAAATGATCTTTTGTAAGGTTTGCAAAGACACAAGTTAGTTTTTTTATTCAATATAACAGTGTAACTGCCATACTAAATATGAAAGGTTTATAATCATAACTCCAAAACCAAATATGAAATTTGTCTTAAAAAGCCTTTCATATTGAATTTATGTGAGTTTTAGCAGAATCAGGTATTTTGGAAAGAATCACAAATACAAATATTAGATTATACTGGCCTCATATTGGTCACACTCAAAATGACAGTTTTTGAAACACAACTCCAAAAATACACATGCAAAATGTCTAATAATGCCCGAAAAAAAGCATCTTCGAGAGTTCTCCAGAAAAAAAACATTTGGTAAGGTTTGCAAAAACAAAATTTGATTTGTTACTCAATTTGACAGTAATGTACTTAGAATCCTGAGATAATGCGAAAAAAGCAATAAAAATGTATTCAAACATAATTCCTAATCCAAACGTGCAAAATGTCTAAAAATGCCTGTGATATTGAATACATGTGAGTTTTACTACATACAGTTGTTTTTCAATGGTTTGCAAATACAAAAATGAGGTTTTACTCAAAATGACTGTATACTGTAACACTCAATATGACAGTTATTTAAACATAACTCCTACACCACACATGAAAAATGGCTAATAATGCCTGAAATAATGCATCTTTGGGAGTTTTACTCGAAACATATGCTTTTTTAAATCTTGCAAATGCAAAAAGTAGTTTTTTACTCAATATGACTATAATAGTCTTAGAATCCTGAGATAATGCGAAAAAAGCAATAAAAATGTATTCAAACATAACTTCTAAACAACAAATGCAAAATGGCTATTAATGCCTAGAGATATGTATTTTGGTTAGTTGTACTAGAAAAATTATCTTTTGTAAGGTTTGCAAAGACACAAGTTAGTTTTTTTATTCAATATAACAGTGTAACTGTCATACTAAATATGAAATGTTTATAATCATAACTCCAAAACCAAATATGAAATTTGTCTTAAAAAGCCTTTAATATGGAATTTATGTGAGTTTTAGCAGAATCAGGTATTTTGGAAAGAATCACAAATACAAATATTAGATTTTACTGGCCTCATATTGGTCACACTCAAAATGACAGTTTTTGAAACACAACTCCAAAAATACACATGCAAAATGTCTAATAATGCCTGAAGAAATGCATCTTCGAGAGTTTTCCAGAAAAAAAAAACATTTGGTAAGGTTTGCTAAAACAAAATTTGATTTGTTACTCAATTTGACAGTAATGTACTTAGAATCCTGAGATAATGCGAAAAAAGCAATAAAAATGTATTCCAACATAATTTCTAATCCAAACGTGCAAAATGTCTAAAAATGCCTGTGATATTGAATACATGTGAGTTTTACTAGATACAGTTGTTTTTCAATGGTTTGTAAATACAAAAATTAGGTTTTACTCAATATGACTCTATACTGTAACACTCAATATGACAGTTATTTAAACATAACTCCTACACCACACATGAAAAATGGCTAATAATAACTGAAATAATGCATCTTTAGGAGTTTTACTCGAAACATATGCTTTTTTAAATCTTGCAAATGCAAAAAGTAGTTTTTTACTCAATATGACTATAATAGTCTTAGAATCCTGAGATAATGCGAAAAAAGCAATAAAAATGTATTCAAACATAACTTCTAAACAACACATCCAAAATGGCTAATAATGCCTAGAGATATGTTTTTTTGTTAGTTGTACTAGAAAAATGATCTTTTGTAAGGTTTGCAAAGACAAAAATTTGTTTTTTTATTCAATATAACAGTGTAACTGTCATACTAAATATGAAAGGTTTATAATCATAACTCCAAAACAAAATATGAAATTTGTCTTAAAAAGCCTTTAATATTGAATTTATGTAAGTTTTAGCAGAATCAGGTATTTTGGAAAGAATCACAAATACAAATATTAGATTTTACTGGCCTCATATTGGTCACACTCAAAATGACAGTTTTTGAAACATAACTCCAAAAATACACATGCAAAATGTCTAATAATGCCTGAAGAAATGCATCTTCGAGAGTTTTCCAGAAAAAAAACATTTGGTAAGGTTTGCAAAAACAAAATTTGATTTGTTACTCAATTTGACAGTAATGTACTTAGAATCCTGAGATAATGCGAAAAAAGCAATAAAAATGTACTCCAACATAATTCCTAATCCAAACGTGCAAAATGTCTAAAAATGCCTGTGATATTGAATACATATAAGTTTTACTAGATACAGTTGTTTTTCAATGGTTTGCAAATACAAAAATGAGGTTTTACTCAATATGACTGTATACTGTAACACTCAATATGACAGTTATTTAAACATAACTCCTACACCACACATGAAAAATAGCTAATAATGCCTGAAATAATGCATCTTTGGGAGTTTTACTCGAAACATATGCTTTTTTAAATCTTGCAAATGCAAAAAGTAGTTTTTTACTCAATATGACTATAATAGTCTTAGAATCCTGAGATGATGCGAAAAAAGCAATTAAAAAGGAATTCAAACATAACTTCTAAACAACAAATGCAAAATGGCTAATAATGCCTAGAGATATGTATTTTGGTTAGTTGTACTAGAAAAATGATCTTTTGTAAGGTTTGCAAAGACACAAGTTAGTTTTTTTATTCAATATAACAGTGTAACTGTCATACTAAATATGAAAGGTTTATAATCATAACTCCAAAACCAAATATGAAATTTGTCTTAAAAAGCCTTTAATATTGAATTTATGTAAGTTTTAGCAGAATCAGGTATTTTGGAAAGAATCACAAATACAAATATTAGATTTTACTGGCCTCATATTGGTCACACTCAAAATGACAGTTTTTGAAACATAACTCCAAAAATACACATGCAAAATGTCTAATAATGCCTGAAGAAATGCATCTTCGAGAGTGTTCCTGAAAAAAAAAAACATTTGGTAAGGTTTGCAAAAACAAAATTTGATTTGTTACTCAATTTGACAGTAATGTACTTAGAATCCTGAGATAATGCGAAAAAAGCAATAAAAATGTATTCAAACATAATTCCTAATCCAAACGTGCAAAATGTCTAAAAATGCCTGTGATATTGAATACATGTGAGTTTTACTCGATACAGTTGTTTTTCAATGGTTTGCAAATACAAAAATTAGGTTTTACTCAATATAACTGTATACTGTAACACTCAAAATGACAGTTATTTAAATATAACTCCTACACCACACATGAAAAATGGCTAATAATGCCTGAAATAATGCATCTTTGGGAGTTTTACTCGAAACATATGCTTTTTTAAATCTTGCAAATGCAAAAAGTAGTTTTTTTACTCAATATGACTATAATAGTCTTAGAATCTGAGATAATGCGAAAAAAGCAATAAAAATGTATTCAAACATAACTTCTAAACAACACATGCAAAATGTCTAAAAATGCCTGTGATATTGAATACATGTGAGTTTTACTAGATACAGTTTTTTTTCGATGGTTTGCTTATACAAAAATGAGGTTTTACTCAATATAACTATTTACTGTAACACTCAATATGACAGTTATTTAAACATAACCCCTACACCACACATGAAAAATGGCTAATAATGCCTGAAATAATGCATCTTTGGGAATTTTACTTGAAACATATGCTTTTTTAAATCTTGCAAATGCAAAAAGTAGTTTTTTTACTCAATATGACTATAATAGTCTTAGAATCCTGAGATAATGCGAAAAAAGCAATAAAAATGTATTCAAACATAACTTCTAAACAACACATGCAAAATGTCTAAAAATGCCTGTGATATTGAATACATGTGAGTTTTACTAGATACAGTTGTTTTTCAATGCAATGCAGTAAAATCTAATATTTGTATTTGTGATTCTTTCCAAAATACCTGATTCTGCTAAAACTCACATAAATTCAATATTAAAGGCTTTTTAAGACAAATTTCATATTTGGTTTTGGAGTTATGATTATAAACCTTTCATATTTAGTATGACAGTTACACTGTTATATTGAATAAAAAACTAACTTGTGTCTTTGCAAACCTTACAAAAGATCATTTTTCTAGTACAACTAACCAAAATACATATCTCTAGGCATTATTAGCCATTTTGCATTTGTTGTTTAGAAGTTATGTTTGAATACATTTGTATTGCTTTTTTCGCATTATCTCAGGATTCTAAGACTATTATAGTCATATTGAGTAAAAAACTACTTTTTGCATTTGACAGATTTAAAAAAGCATATGTTTCGAGTAAAACTCCCAAAGATGCATTATTTCAGGCATTATTAGCTATTTTTCATGTGTGGTGTAGGAGTTATGTTTAAATAACTGTCATATTGAGTGTTACAGTATACAGTCATATTGAGTAAAACCTCATTTTTGAATTTGAAAACCATTGAAAAACAACTGTATGTAGTAAAACTTATATGAATTAAATATCACAGGCATTTTTAGACATTTTGCACGTTTGGATTAGGAATTATGTTTGAATACATTTTTATTGCTTTTTTTGCATTATCTCAGGATTCTAAGTACATTACTGTCAAATTGAGTAACAAATCAAATTTTGTTTTTGCAAACCTTACCAAATGTTTTTTTTCTGGAAAACTCTCGAAGATGCATTTCTTCAGGCATTATTAGACATTTTGCATGTGTATTTTTGGAGTTATGTTTCAAAAACTCTCATTTTGAGTGTGACCAATATGAGGCCAGTAAAATCTAATATTTGTATTTGTGATTCTTTCCCAAATACCTGATTCTGCTAAAACTTACATAAATTCAATATTAAAGGCTTTTTAAGACACATTTCATATTTGGTTTTGGAGTTATGATTATAAACCTTTCATATTTAGTATGACAGTGTCACTGTTATATTGAATAAAAAAACTAACTTGTGTCTTTGCAAACCTTACAAAATATCATTTTTCTAGTACAACTAACAAAAAAACATATCTTTAGGCATTATTAGCCATTTTGCATGTGTTGTTTAGAAGTTATGTTTAAATACATTTTTATTGCTTTTTTCGCATTATCTCAGGATTCTAAGACCATTATAGTCATATTGAGTAAAAAAACTACTTTTTGCATTTGCAAGATTTAAAAAAGCATATGTTTCGAGTAAAACTCCCAAAGATGCATTATTTCAGGCATTATTAGCCATTTTTCATGTGTGGTGTAGGAGTTATGTTTAAATAACTGTCATATTGAGTGTTACAGTATACAGTCATATTGAGTAAAACCTAATTTTTGTATTTGCAAACCATTGAAAAACAACTGTATCTAGTAAAACTCACATGTATTCAATATCACAGGCATTTTTAGACATTTTGCACGTTTGGATTAGGAATTATGTTGGAATACATTTTTATTGCTTTTTTCGCATTATCTCAGGATTCTAAGTACATTACTGTCAAATTGAGTAACAAATCAAATTTTGTTTTTGCAAACCTTACCAAATGTTTTTTTTTTTCAGGAACACTCTCGAAGATGCATTTCTTCAGGCATTATTAGACATTTTGCATGTGTATTTTTGGAGTTATGTTTCAAAAACTGTCATTTTGAGTGTGACCAATATGAGGCCAGTAAAATCTAATATTTGTATTTGTGATTCTTTCCAAAATACCTGATTCTGCTAAAACTTACATAAATTCAATATTAAAGGCTTTTTAAGACACATTTCATATTTGGTTTTGGAGTTATGATTATAAACCTTTCATATTTAGTATGACAGTTATACTGTTATATTGAATAAAAAAACAAACTTTTGTCTTTGCAAACCTTACAAAAGATAATTTTTCTAGTACAACTAACAAAAAAACATATCTCTAGGCATTATTAGCCATTTTGCATGTGTTGTTTAGAAGTTATGTTTGAATACATTTTTATTGCTTTTTTCGCATTATCTCAGGATTCTAAGACTATTATAGTCATATTGAGTAAAAAACTACTTTTTGCATTTGCAAGATTTAAAAAAGCATATGTTTCGAGTAAAACTCCCAAAGATGCATTATTTCAGTTATTATTAGCCATTTTTCATGTGTGGTGTAGGAGTTATGTTTAAATAACTGTCATATTGAGTGTTACAGTATACAGTCATATTGAGTAAAACCTCATTTTTGTATTTGCAAACCATTGAAAAACAACTGTATCTAGTAAAACTCACATGTATTCAATACCACAGGCATTTTTAGACATTTTGCACGTTTGGATTAGGAATTATGTTGGAATACATTTTTATTGCTTTTTTTGCATTATCTCAGGATTCTAAGTACATTACTGTCAAATTGAGTAACAAATCAAATTTTGTTTTTGCAAACCTTACCAAATGTTTTTTTCTGGAAAACTCTCGAAGATGCATTTCTTCAGGCATTATTAAACATTTTGCATGTGTATTTTTGGAGTTATGTTTCAAAAACTGTCATTTTGAGTGTGACCAATATGAGGCCAGTAAAATCTAATATTTGTATTTGTGATTCTTTCCAAAATACCTGATTCTGCTAAAACTCACATAAATTCAATATTAAAGGCTTTTTAAGACACATTTCATATTTGGTTTTGGAGTTATGATTATAAACCTTTCATATTTAGTATGACAGTTACACTGGTATATTGAATAAAAAACTAACTTGTGTCTTTGCAAACCTTACAAAAGATCATTTTTATAGTACAACTAACCAAAATACATATCTCTAGGCATTATTAGCCATTTTGCATGTGTTGTTTAGAAGTTATGTTTGAATACATTTTTATTGCTTTTTTCGCATTATCTCAGGATTCTAAGACTATTATAGTCATATTGAGTAAAACAACTACTTTTTGCATTTGCAAGATTTAAAAAAGCATATGTTTCGAGTAAAACTCCCAAAGATGCATTATTTCAGGCATTATTAGCCATTTTTCATGTGTGGTGTAGGAGTTATGTTTAAATAACTGCCATATTGAGTGTTACAGTATACAGTCATATTGAGTAAAACCTCATTTTTGTATTTGCAAACCATTGAAAAACAACTGTATCTAGTAAAACTCACATGTATTCAATATCACGGGCATTTTTAGACATTTTGCACGTTTGGATTAGGAATTATGTTTGAATACATTTTTATTGCTTTTTTCGCATTATCTCAGGATTCTAAGTACATTACTGTCAAATTGAGTAACAAATCAAATTTTGTTTTTGCAAACCTCACCAAATGTTTTTTTTTTTCAGGAAAACTCTCGAAGATGCTTTTCTTCGGGCATTATTAGATATTTTGCATGTGTATTTTTGGAGTTATGTTTCAAAAACAGTCATTTTGAGTGTAACCAATATGAGGCCAGTAAAGAGATATGTATTTTTGTATGATCTTTTGTAAGGTTTGCAAAGACATAAGTTTTTTTTTTATTCAAATTTGATTTGTTACTCAATTTGACAGTAATGTACTTAGAATCCTGAGATAATGCGAAAAAAGCAATAAAAATGTATTCCAACATAATTCCTAATCCAAACGTGCAAAAATGTCTAAAAATGCCTGTGATATTGAATACATGTGAGTTTTACTATAGTACAGTTGTTTTTCTATGGTTTGCAAATAGAAATTTAGGTTTTACTCAATATGACTGTATACTGTCACACTCAATATGAGAGTTATTTAAACATAACTCCTACACCACACATGAAAAATGGCTAATCATGCCTGAAATAATGCATCTTTGGGAGTTTTACTCGGAACATATGCTTTTTTAAATCTTGCAAATGCAAAAGTATGTTTTACTCAATATGACTATAATGTTCTTAGAATCCTGAGATAATGCGAAAAAGCAATACAACAGTTTTCAAACATAACTTTTAAACAACACATGCAAAACGGCTAATAATTCCTAGAGATATGTATCTTTGTTAGTTGTGGTAGAAAAATGATCTTTTGTAGGGTTCACTGTGAAAACAAAATCCTATTTGTATGGTTAGTTTACTCTAAATTTCTACTATAATTTTTAGATTTTTTTTAAATAGGTTATAAATCTGTAGAATTGAAGACATTATCTGTAAATTAAAACAACGCCTGTTATTTTAAGTAATATGCCAGTAATGACAAACTATGTATATTCCTTTTTTTTTATAGAAAAATACCAAATTATTTATACATATTATTTTCTGTTTTCTCAAATTACTTTCAATTTCATGTAAAATTACAGTAATTAACTTTAATTAAATATGTAGCTTGTTATATAAAAGTATTTGTTCATACTAACAATCTAACAGTTTTATATGTAATTTTAAGGTAAATCAAATGTTTTCAATATTTATGTGTATTTTCACATTCAAGTCGAAAAATATATGTAGCCTCTTATAAAAGGTGTATGCTCAAACTGTAATATGACGTACATGAAATACTGCAAGAGATTTTTAATCAACAGTCAACAGCCGTACAGATCACACTGACGGTGGCCGTACAAACAACTTTAACAATGTTACAAATATGCGCCTCACAGTGGAGCCACATCAATCAAGACTGACAAACACATTTCAGGAGAACATCGTCACCGTAACACAACATTAACACAACAGAAACAATTCCTAGAATTCCATGTGTTACAATATACACCCCCACCAACTAACCCCGCCCAGCTCAACCAACGCACGGAGGGGGGCGGTGATGTTTTGGGGCACGGGGTTGGGTGGTAGCGGGATTGTAGCCCGGAAGAGTCAGCGCTGCTTGGGCTTCTGGGTATTTGTTATGTTGTGTTTATGTTTTATTACAGTGAGGATGTTTTCCTGAAATGTGTTCATCATTCTTGTTCGATGTGGGTTCACAGTGTGGTGCATATTTGTAACAGTGTTAAAGTTGTTTGTACAGCCACCGTCAGTGTGACCTGTGTGGCTGTTGACCAAGTATATCTTGCAGTCACTATCATATGCACAACAATACCGTGCGCATCACATGCCTCAATTGGCACGCTTATGATTTGGTGAATGAGCGTACAAAAAAGCCCACCGCGGTACTACTTGTCATATTCGCCCGGCCAAGCTTTGAGTGAACCCTACATGAGGGTCAGTGAAATTCACAGTTGTTTTTCTATGGTTTGCAAATAGAAATTTAGGTTTTACTCAACATGACTGTATACTGTCACACTCTATATGAGAGTTATTTAAACATAACTCCTACACCACACATGAAAAATGGCTAATAATGCCTGAGATAATGCATCTTTGGGAGTTTTACTCGGAACATATGCTTTTTTAAATATTGCAAATGCAAAAACTATTTTTTACTCAATATGACTATAATGTTCTTAGAATCCTGAGATAATGCGAAAAAGCAATACAAAAGTTTTCAAACATAACTTTTAAACAACACATGCAAAACGCCTAATAATTCCTAGAAATATGTATCTTTGTTAGTTGTGGTAGAAAAATGATCTTTTGTAGAGTTCACTGGGAAAACAAAATCCTATTTGTATGGTTAGTTTACTCAAAATTTCTACTATAATTTTTAGATTTTTTTTAATAGGTTATAAATCTGTAGAATTGAAGACATTATCTGTAAATTAAGTAATATGCCAGTAATGACAAACTATGTATATTCCTATTTTTTTTTATAGAAAAATACCAAATTATTTATACATATTATTTTCTGTTTTCTCAAATTACTTTCAATTTCATGTAAAATTACAGTAATTAACTTTAATTAAATATGTAGCTTGTTATATAAAAGTATTTGTTCATACTAACAATCTAACAGTTTTATATGTAATTTTAAGGTAAATCAAATGTTTTCAATATTTATGTGTATTTTCACATTCAAGTCGAAAAATATATGTAGCCTCTTATAAAAGGTGTATGCTCAAACTGTAATATGACGTACATGAAATACTGCAAGAGATTCTTAATCAACAGTCAACAGCCGTACAGATCATACTGACGGTGGCCGTACAAACAACTTTAACAATATTCACCCCAAAACGTTTCATGAAAATGTCTGTAAATATAATATTTTTGATCATTATTTGGTTTACAATGTTTTACTTTAGTTTTATGGTTTTTGTTTGGCAGCCGTCGCTGCCAGTAAATGACCGTTTCTTTACAAAATTTATTTTTACAGTGTTTGCAAAGATAAAAGTTAGTTTTTTTTATTCAATATAACAGTAAAACTGGGCTTCACGGTGGCAGAGGGGTTAGTGCGTCTGCCTCACAATACGAAGGTCCTGCAGTCCTGGGTTCAAATCCAGGCTCGGGATCTTTCTGTGTGGAGTTTGCATGTTCTCCCCGTGAATGCGTGGGTTCCCTCCGGGTACTCCGGCTTCCTCCCACCTCCAAAGACATGCACCTGGGGATAGGTTGATTGGCAACACTAAATTGGCCCTAGTGTGTGAATGTGAGTGTGAATGTTGTCTGTCTATCTGTGTTGGCCCTGCGATGAGGTGGCGACTTGTCCAGGGTGTACCCTGCCTTCCACCCGATTGTAGCTGAGATAGGCGCCAGCGCCCCCCGCGACCCCAAAAGGGAATAAGCGGTAGAAAATGGATGGATGGATAACAGTAAAACTGTCATACTAAATATGAAAGGTTAATAAACATAACTCCAAAACCAAACATGAAATCTGTCTAAAAAAGCCTGTGATATTGACTTTATGTGAGTTTTACCTGAATTAGGTATTTTGGAAAGGTTCACAAATACAAAAATTTGGTTTTACTGGCCTCACATTGGTCACACTCAATAATAATAATTAATAATAATAATTATTGTAATTTTAAGGTAAATTAATTTTTTTAAATATTTATGTGTATTTTCACATTCAAGGCGAAAAATATATGTAGCCTCTTATAAAAGGTTTATGCTCAAACTAACATTTACATTTTTTTCCCTGTAATATGACATACACGAGTGACTGCAAGACATACTTAATCAACAGTCAACAGCCTTACAGATCACACTGACGGTGGCCGTACAAACAACTTTAACAATGTTACAAATATGCGCCACATTGTGGAGCCACATCAAACAAGAATGACAAACACATTTCAGGAGAACATCTTCACCGTAACACAACATTAACACAACAGAAACAATACCCAGAATTCCATGTGTTACAATATACACCCCCACCACCTAACCCCGCCCACCTCAACCAACGCACGGAGGGGGGCGGTGATGTTTTGGGGCGCGGGGTTGGGTGGTAGCAGGGGTGTAGCCCGGAAGAGTCAGCGCTGCATGGGCTTGTGGGTATTTGTTATGTTATGTTGTGTTTATGTTTTGTTACAGTGAGGATGTTTTCCTGAAATGTGTTTATCATTCTTGTTCGATGTGGATTCACAGTGTGGTGCATATTTTGTAACAGTGTTAAAGTTGTTTGTACAGCCACCAGCAGTGTGACCTGTGTGGCTGTTGACCCAGTATGTTTTGCAGTCACTATCAAGTGCATGACAATACCATGCACATCACACTCATCAGAAAGCATGCTGATGATTTGGTGAATGAGTGTATAAAAAGTCAACCGGCCAGACTTTGGGTCAATTCTACATGACGGTCAGTAAAATTCTCACTGCGAAATGGTAGGATCGATAAGTATGTTGCTAGGGTGGTGTAGCCATTCATGCAAGGTGAATCCACTTTGCATCAAGTTCCTGCATCCAGTGGCCCCCTGCTAAAGTCAATGAGACACCCCTGATCCGAACAATTCAGAAAACATCTGTAAAACAATGGTATTTTTCTGTGGAACCGCCAGCATTGTCACTTCACTAAAAGTGGTTGATCGTAATAATTTGGAAAAACTCTTTAGAATAAAGGTATTTTTCTGCAGAACTGTTTGCATCGTCACTTTATTAAAGGTGGTTGAGCTTAATAATTTAGTAAAAATCTGTAAAATTACGATATTTCACCCCAAAACGTTTCATGAAAATTTCTGTAAAAATAATATTTTTGATCATTATTTGGTTTACAATGTTTTACTTTAGTTGTATGGTTTTTGTTTGGCAGCCGTAGCTGCCAGTAATTACCGTTTTTTTTACAAAATTTATTTTTAAAGTGTTTGCAAAGATAAAAGTAATTTTTTTTATTCAATATAACAGTAAAACTGTCATACTAAATATGAAAGGTTAATAAACATAACTCCAAAACCAAACATGAAATCTGTCTAAAAAAGTCTGTAATATTGACTTTATGTGAGTTTTACCTGAATTAGGTATTTTGGAAAGGTTCACAAATACAAAAATTTGGTTTTACTGGCCTCACATTGGTCACACTCAATAAGATAGTTTTTGAACCCTAACTCCAAAAATACACATGCAAAATTACAAAAAAATGCCTGAAGAAATGTATCTTTGTGAGTTTTACTGAATAAAAAAAACATTTTGGAAGGTTTGCAAAAACAAAAAGAAATGTTTTACCCAATTTGACAGTAATGTACTTAAAATCCTGAGATAATGCAAAAAGAGCAAATAAAAATGTATTCCAACATAATTCCTAATCCAAACGTGCAAAATGTCTAAAAATGCCTGTGATATTGAATCCATGTGAGTTTTACTAGATATAGTTGATTTTCTATGGTTTGCAAATCCAAAAATTAGGTTTTACTCAGTATGACTGTATACTGTAACACTCAATATGACAGTTATTTAAACATAACTCCTACACCACACATGGCTAATAATGCCTGAAATAATGCATCTTTGGGAGTTTTACTCGAAACGATTGCTTTTTTAAATCTGTGCAATGCAAAAAATCGTTGTTTTACTCAATATGACAATAATGTTCTTGGAATCCTGAGATAATGCGAAAAAAGCAATAAAAAAGTTTTCAAACACAACTTTTAAACAACACATGCAAAACGGCTAGTAATGCCTGGAGATGTGTATCTTTGTTAGTTGTAGTAGAAAAATTATCTTTTGTAAGGTTCACTGTAAAAAAAAAAATTAAATTTTTATGGTTAGTTTACTCTAAATTTCTACTGTAATTTTTCAATTTTTTTAGATAGGTAATAAAACTGTAGAATTCATGACATTATCAGTAAATAAACAAACCGCCTGTTATTTTGAATAATATACCAGTAATGACGAACTATGTATATTCCTATTTTTTTACAGAAAAATACCAAATTAATTATACATATTATTTTCTGTTTTCTCAAATTACTTTCAATTTCATGTAAAATTACAGTAATTAACTTTAATTAAACATGTAGCTCGTTATATAAAAGTATTTGTCCATACTTACAATCTAAAAGTTTTATATGTAATTTTAAGGTAAATCAATTTTTTTTTAAATTTATGTGTATTTTCACATTCAAGGCGAAAAATATATGTAGCCTCTTATGAAAGGTGTATGCTCAAACTAACTATTACATTTTTTTCCCTGTAATATGACATACATGAATGACTGCAAGACATACTTAATCAACAGTCAACAGCCGTACAGATCACACTGACGGTGGCCGTACAAACGACTTTAACAATGTTACAAATATGCGCCACACTGTGGAGCCACTTCAAACAAGACTGACAAATACATTTCAGGAGAACATCTTCACCGTAACACAACATTAACACAACAGAAACAATACCCAGAATTCCATGTGTTACAATACACACCCCCACCACCTAAACCCGCCCACCTCAACCAACGCACGGAGGGGGGCAGTGATGTTTTGGGGCGCGGTGTTGGGTGGTAGCGTGGATGTAGCCCGGAAGAGATAGCGCTGCATGGTTTTGTGGGTATTTGTTATGTTGTGTTTATGTTTTATTACAGTGAGGATGTTTTCCTGAAATGTGTTTATCATTCTTGTTCAATGTGGGTTCACAGTGTGGTGCATATTTGTAACAGTGTTAAAGTTGTTTGTGCAGCCACCGTCAGTGTGACCTGTGTGGCTGTTGACCAAGTATATCTTGCAGTCACTATCATATGCACAACACATGCAAAATGGCTAATAATGACTAGAGATATGTTTTTTTGTTAGTTGTACTAGAAAAATTATCTTTTGTAAGGTTTGCAAAGACACAAGTTAGTTTTTTTATTCAATATAACAGTGTAACTGTCATACTAAATATGAAAGGTTTATAATCATAACTCCAAAACCAAATATGAAATTTGTCTTAAAAAGCCTTTAATATTGAATTTATGTAAGTTTTAGCAGAATCAGGTATTTTGGAAAGAATCACAAATACAAATATTAGATTTTACTGGCCTCATATTGGTCACACTCAGAATTACAGTTTTTGAAACACAACTCCAAAAATACACATGCAAAATGTCTAATAATGCCCGAAAAAAAGCATCTTCGAGAGTTTTCCAGAAAAAAAAACATTTGGTAAGGTTTGCAAAAACGAAATTTGATTTGTTACTCAATTTGACAGTAATGTACTTAGAATCCTGAGATAATGCGAAAAAAGCAATAAAAATGTATTCCAACATAATTCCTAATCCAAACGTGCAAAATGTCTAAAAATGCCTGTGATATTGAATACATGTGAGTTTTACTAGATACAGTTGTTTTTCAATGGTTTGCAAATACAAAAATGAGGTTTTACTCAATATGACTGTATACTGTAACACTCAATATGACAGTTATTTAAACATAACTCCTACACCACACATGAAAAATGGCTAATAATGCCTGAAATAATGCATCTTTGGGTGTTTTACTCGAAACATATGCTTTTTTAAATCTTGCAAATGCAAAAAGTAGTTTTTTACTCAATATGACTATAATAGTCTTAGAATCCTGAGATAATGCGAAAAAAGCAATAAAAATGTATTCAAACATAACTTCTAAACAACAAATGCAAAATGGCTGATAATGCCTAGAGATATGTATTTTGGTTAGTTGTACTAGAAAAATGATCTTTTGTAAGGTTTGCAAAGACACAAGTTAGTTTTTTTATTCAATATAACAGTGTAACTGTCATACTAAATATGAAAGGTTTATCATAACTCCAAAACCAAATATGAAATGTGTCTTAAAAAGCCTTTAATATTGAATTTATGTGAGTTTTAGCAGAACCAGGTATTTTGGAAAGAATCACAAATACAAATATTAGATTTTACTGGCCTCATATTGGTCACACTCAAAATGACAGTTTTTGAAACATAACTCCAAAAATACACATGCAAAATGTCTAATAATGCCTGAAGAAATGCATCTTCGAGAGTTTTCCAGAAAAAAAACATTTGGTAAGGTTTGCAAAAACAAAATTTGATTTGTGTCTCAATTTGACAGTAATGGACTTAGAATCCTGAGATAATGCGAAAAAAGCAATAAAAATGTATTCCAACATAATTCCTAATCCAAACGTGCAAAATGTCTAAAAATGCCTGTGATATTGAATACATATAAGTTTTACTAGATAAAGTTGTTTTTCAATGGTTTGCAAATACAAAAATGAGGTTTTACTCAATATGACTGTATACTGTAACACTCAATATGACAGTTATTTAAACATAACTCCTACACCCCACATGAAAAATAGCTAATAATGCCTGAAATATTGGACTTGTCCAGGGTGTACCCCGCCTTCCGCCCAATTGTAGCTGAGATAGGCGCCAGCGCCCCCCGTGACCCCAAAAGGGAAAAGGCGGTAGAAATGGCTGGCTGGCTGGCCTGAAATAATGCATCTTTGGGAGTTTTACTCGAAACATATGCTTTTTTAAATCTTGCAAATGCAAAAAGTAGTTTTTTACTCAATATGACTATAATAGTCTTAGAATCCTTAGATAATGCGAAAAAAGCAATAAAATGTATTCAAACATAACTTCTAAACAACACATGCAAAATGGCTAATAATGCCTAGAGATATGTTTTTTTGTTAGTTGTACTAGAAAAATTATCTTTTGTAAGGTTTGCAAAGACACAAGTTATTTTTTTTATTCAATATAACAGTGTAACTGTCATACTAAATATGAAAGGTTTATAATCATAACTCCAAAACCAAATATGAAATTTGTCTTAAAAAGCCTTTAATATTGAATTTATGTAAGTTTTAGCAGAATGAGGTATTTTGGAAAGAATCACAAATACAAATATTAGATTTTACCGGCCTCATATTGGTCACACTCAAAATGAGAGTTTTTGAAACATAACTCCAAAAATACACATGCAAAATGTCTAATAATGCCTGAAGAAATGCATCTTCGAGAGTTTTCCAGAAAAAAAAAAATTGGTAAGGTTTGCAAAAATAATTTTAATTTGTTACTCTATTTGACAGTAATGTACTTAGAATCCTGAGATAATGCGAACAAAGCAATAAAAATGTAATCCAACATAATTCCTAATCCAAACGTGCAAAATGTCTAAAAATGCCTGTGATATTGAATACATGTGAGTTTTACTAGATACAGTTGTTTTTCAATGGTTTGCAAACACAAAAATGAGGTTTTACTCAATATAACTGTATACTGTAACACTCAATATGACAGTTATTTAAACATAACTCCTACACCACACATGAAAAATGGCTAATAATGCCTGAAATAATGCATCTTTGGGAGTTTTACTCGAAACATATGCTTTTTTAAATTTTGAAAATGCAAAAAGTAGTTTTTTTTACTCATAATGACTATAATAGTCTTAGAATCCTGAGATAATGCGAAAAAAGCAATAAAAATGTATTCAAACATAACTTCTAAACAACACATGCAAAATGGCTGATAATGCCTAAAGATATGTTTTTTTGTTAGTTGTACTAGAAAAATGATCTTTTGTAAGGTTTGCAAAGACAAACGTTAGTTTTTTTATTCAATATAACAGTGTAACTGTCATACTAAATATGAAAGGTTTATAATCATAACTCCAAAACCAAATATGAAATGTGTCTTAAAAAGCCTTTAATATTGAATTTATGTGAGTTTTAGCAGAATCGGGTATTTTGGAAAGAATCACAAATACAAATATTAGATTTTACTGGCCTCATATTGGTCACACTCAAAATGACAGTTTTTGAAACATAACTCCAAAAATACACATGCAAAATGTCTAATAATGCCTGAAGAAATGCATCTTCGAGAATTTTCCAGAAAAAAAAACATTTGGTAAGGTTTGCAAAAACTAAATTTGATTTGTTACTCTATTTGACAGTAATGTACTTAGAATCCTGAGATAATGCGAACAAAGCAATACAAATGTATTCCAACATAATTCCTAATCCAAACGTGCAAAATGTCTAAAAATGCCTGTGATATTGAATACATGTGAGTTTTACTAGATACAGTTGTTTTTCAATGGTTTGCAAACACAAAAATGAGGTTTTACTCAATATAACTGTATACTGTAACACTCAATATGACAGTTATTTAAACATAACTCCTACACCACACATGAAAAATGGCTAATAATGCCTGAAATAATGCATCTTTGGGAGTTTTACTCGAAACATATGCTTTTTTAAATCTTGAAAATGCAAAAAGTAGTTTTTTTTACTCATAATGACTATAATAGTCTTAGAATCCTGAGATAATGCGAAAAAAGCAATACAAATGTATTCAAACATAACTTCTAAACAACACATGCAAAATGGCTGATAATGCCTAAAGATATGTTTTTTTGTTAGTTGTACTAGAAAAATGATATTTTGTAAGGTTTGCAAAGACAAAAGTTAGTTTTTTTATTCAATATAACAGTGTAACTGTCATACTAAATATGAAAGGTTTATAATCATAACTCCAAAACCAAATATGAAATGTGTCTTAAAAAGCCTTTAATATTGAATTTATGTGAGTTTTAGCAGAATCAGGTATTTGGGGACGAATCACAAATACAAATATTAGATTTTACTGGCCTCATATTGGTCACACTCAAAATGACAGTTTTTGAAACATAACTCCAAAAATACACATGCAAAATGTCTAATAATGCCTGAAGGAATGCATCTTCGAGAGTTTTCCAGAAAAAAAACATTTGGTAAGGTTTGCAAAAACACATTTTGATTTGTTACTCAATTTGACAGTAATGTACTTAGAATCCTGAGATAATGCGAAAAAAGCAATAAAAATGTATTCCAACATAATTCCTAATCCAAACGTGCAAAATGTCTAAAAATGCCTGTGATATTGAATACATATAAGTTTTACTAGATACAGTTGTTTTTCAATGGTTTGCAAATACAAAAATGAGGTTTTACTCAATATGACTGTATACTGTAACACTCAATATGACAGTTATTTAAACATAACTCCTACACCCCACATGAAAAATAGCTAATAATGCCTGAAATATTGGACTTGTCCAGGGTGTACCCCGCCTTCCGCCCAATTGTAGCTGAGATAGGCGCCAGCGCCCCCCGTGACCCCAAAAGGGAAAAGGCGGTAGAAATGGCTGGCTGGCTGGCCTGAAATAATGCATCTTTGGGAGTTTTACTCGAAACATATGCTTTTTTAAATCTTGCAAATGCAAAAAGTAGTTTTTTACTCAATATGACTATAATAGTCTTAGAATCCTTAGATAATGCGAAAAAAGCAATAAAATGTATTCAAACATAACTTCTAAACAACACATGCAAAATGGCTAATAATGCCTAGAGATATGTTTTTTTGTTAGTTGTACTAGAAAAATTATCTTTTGTAAGGTTTGCAAAGACACAAGTTATTTTTTTTATTCAATATAACAGTGTAACTGTCATACTAAATATGAAAGGTTTATAATCATAACTCCAAAACCAAATATGAAATTTGTCTTAAAAAGCCTTTAATATTGAATTTATGTAAGTTTTAGCAGAATGAGGTATTTTGGAAAGAATCACAAATACAAATATTAGATTTTACCGGCCTCATATTGGTCACACTCAAAATGAGAGTTTTTGAAACATAACTCCAAAAATACACATGCAAAATGTCTAATAATGCCTGAAGAAATGCATCTTCGAGAGTTTTCCAGAAAAAAAAAAATTGGTAAGGTTTGCAAAAATAATTTTAATTTGTTACTCTATTTGACAGTAATGTACTTAGAATCCTGAGATAATGCGAACAAAGCAATAAAAATGTAATCCAACATAATTCCTAATCCAAACGTGCAAAATGTCTAAAAATGCCTGTGATATTGAATACATGTGAGTTTTACTAGATACAGTTGTTTTTCAATGGTTTGCAAACACAAAAATGAGGTTTTACTCAATATAACTGTATACTGTAACACTCAATATGACAGTTATTTAAACATAACTCCTACACCACACATGAAAAATGGCTAATAATGCCTGAAATAATGCATCTTTGGGAGTTTTACTCGAAACATATGCTTTTTTAAATTTTGAAAATGCAAAAAGTAGTTTTTTTTACTCATAATGACTATAATAGTCTTAGAATCCTGAGATAATGCGAAAAAAGCAATAAAAATGTATTCAAACATAACTTCTAAACAACACATGCAAAATGGCTGATAATGCCTAAAGATATGTTTTTTTGTTAGTTGTACTAGAAAAATGATATTTTGTAAGGTTTGCAAAGACAAAAGTTAGTTTTTTTATTCAATATAACAGTGTAACTGTCATACTAAATATGAAAGGTTTATAATCATAACTCCAAAACCAAATATGAAATGTGTCTTAAAAAGCCTTTAATATTGAATTTATGTGAGTTTTAGCAGAATCAGGTATTTGGGGACGAATCACAAATACAAATATTAGATTTTACTGGCCTCATATTGGTCACACTCAAAATGACAGTTTTTGAAACATAACTCCAAAAATACACATGCAAAATGTCTAATAATGCCTGAAGAAATGCATCTTCGAGAGTTTTCCAGAAAAAAAACATTTGGTAAGGTTTGCAAAAACACATTTTGATTTGTTACTCAATTTGACAGTAATGTACTTAGAATCCTGAGATAATGCGAAAAAAGCAATAAAAATGTATTCCAACATAATTCCTAATCCAAACGTGCAAAATGTCTAAAAATGCCTGTGATATTGAATACATATAAGTTTTACTAGATACAGTTGTTTTTCAATGGTTTGCAAATACAAAAATGAGGTTTTACTCAATATGACTGTATACTGTAACACTCAATATGACAGTTATTTAAACATAACTCCTACACCCCACATGAAAAATAGCTAATAATGCCTGAAATATTGGACTTGTCCAGGGTGTACCCCGCCTTCCGCCCAATTGTAGCTGAGATAGGCGCCAGCGCCCCCCGTGACCCCAAAAGGGAAAAGGCGGTAGAAATGGCTGGCTGGCTGGCCTGAAATAATGCATCTTTGGGAGTTTTACTCGAAACATATGCTTTTTTAAATCTTGCAAATGCAAAAAGTAGTTTTTTACTCAATATGACTATAATAGTCTTAGAATCCTTAGATAATGCGAAAAAAGCAATAAAATGTATTCAAACATAACTTCTAAACAACACATGCAAAATGGCTAATAATGCCTAGAGATATGTTTTTTTGTTAGTTGTACTAGAAAAATTATCTTTTGTAAGGTTTGCAAAGACACAAGTTATTTTTTTTATTCAATATAACAGTGTAACTGTCATACTAAATATGAAAGGTTTATAATCATAACTCCAAAACCAAATATGAAATTTGTCTTAAAAAGCCTTTAATATTGAATTTATGTAAGTTTTAGCAGAATCAGGTATTTTGGAAAGAATCACAAATACAAATATTAGATTTTACTGGCCTCATATTGGTCACACTCAAAATGAGAGTTTTTGAAACATAACTCCAAAAATACACATGCAAAATGTCTAATAATGCCTGAAGAAATGCATCTGCGAGAGTTTTCCTGAAAAAAAAAAAATTGGTAAGGTTTGCAAAAATAATTTTAATTTGTTACTCAATTTGACAGTAATGTACTTAGAATCCTGAGATAATGCGAAAAAAGCAATAAAAATCTATTGAAACATAATTCCTAATCCAAACGTGCAAAATGTCTAAAAATGCCTGTGATATTGAATACATGTGAGTTTTACTAGATACAGTTGTTTTTCAATGGTTTGCAAATACAAAAATGAGGTTTTACTCAATATGACTGTATACTGTAACACTCAATATGACAGTTATTTAAACATAACTCCTACACCACACATGAAAAATGGCTAATAATGCCTGAAATAATGCATCTTTGGGAGTTTTACTCGAAACATATGCTTTTTTAAATCTTGCAAATGCAAAAAGTAGTTTTTTACTCAATATGACTATAATAGTCTTAGAATCCTGAGATAATGCGAAAAAAGCAATAAAAATGTATTCAAACATAACTTCTAAACAACACATGCAAAATGGCTAATAATGCCTAGAGATATGTTTTTTTGTTAGTTGTACTAGAAAAATGATCTTTTGTAAGGTTTGCAAAGACAAACGTTAGTTTTTTTATTCAATATAACAGTGTAACTGTCATACTAAATATGAAAGGTTTATAATCATAACTCCAAAACCAAATATGAAATGTGTCTTAAAAAGCCTTTAATATTGAATTTATGTGAGTTTTAGCAGAATCGGGTATTTTGGAAAGAATCACAAATACAAATATTAGATTTTACTGGCCTCATATTGATCACACTCAAAATGACAGTTTTTGAAACATAACTCCAAAAATACACATGCAAAATGTCTAATAATGCCTGAAGAAATGCATCTTCGAGAGTTTTCCAGAAAAAAAAACATTTGGTAAGGTTTGCAAAAACTAAATTTGATTTGTTACTCTATTTGACAGTAATGTACTTAGAATCCTGAGATAATGCGAACAAAGCAATAAAAATGTATTCCAACATAATTCCTAATCCAAACGTGCAAAATGTCTAAAAATGCCTGTGATATTGAATACATGTGAGTTTTACTAGATACAGTTGTTTTTCAATGGTTTGCAAACACAAAAATGAGGTTTTACTCAATATAACTGTATACTGTAACACTCAATATGACAGTTATTTAAACATAACTCCTACACCACACATGAAAAATGGCTAATAATGCCTGAAATAATGCATCTTTGGGAGTTTTACTCGAAACATATGCTTTTTTAAATCTTGAAAATGCAAAAAGTAGTTTTTTTTACTCATAATGACTATAATAGTCTTAGAATCCTGAGATAATGCGAAAAAAGCAATAAAAATGTATTCAAACATAACTTCTAAACAACACATGCAAAATGGCTGATAATGCCTAAAGATATGTTTTTTTGTTAGTTGTACTAGAAAAATGATATTTTGTAAGGTTTGCAAAGACAAAAGTTAGTTTTTTTATTCAATATAACAGTGTAACTGTCATACTAAATATGAAAGGTTTATAATCATAACTCCAAAACCAAATATGAAATGTGTCTTAAAAAGCCTTTAATATTGAATTTATGTGAGTTTTAGCAGAATCAGGTATTTGGGGACGAATCACAAATACAAATATTAGATTTTACTGGCCTCATATTGGTCACACTCAAAATGACAGTTTTTGAAACATAACTCCAAAAATACACATGCAAAATGTCTAATAATGCCTGAAGAAATGCATCTTCGAGAGTTTTCCAGAAAAAAAACATTTGGTAAGGTTTGCAAAAACACATTTTGATTTGTTACTCAATTTGACAGTAATGTACTTAGAATCCTGAGATAATGCGAAAAAAGCAATAAAAATGTATTCCAACATAATTCCTAATCCAAACGTGCAAAATGTCTAAAAATGCCTGTGATATTGAATACATATAAGTTTTACTAGATACAGTTGTTTTTCAATGGTTTGCAAATACAAAAATGAGGTTTTACTAATATGACTGTATACTGTAACACTCAATATGACAGTTATTTAAACAGAACTCCTACACCCCACATGAAAAATAGCTAATAATGCCTGAAATATTGGACTTGTCCAGGGTGTACCCCGCCTTCCGCCCAATTGTAGCTGAGATAGGCGCCAGCGCCCCCCGTGACCCCAAAAGGGAAAAGGCGGTAGAAATGGCTGGCTGGCTGGCCTGAAATAATGCATCTTTGGGAGTTTTACTCGAAACATATGCTTTTTTAAATCTTGCAAATGCAAAAAGTAGTTTTTTACTCAATATGACTATAATAGTCTTAGAATCCTTAGATAATGCGAAAAAAGCAATAAAATGTATTCAAACATAACTTCTAAACAACACATGCAAAATGGCTAATAATGCCTAGAGATATGTTTTTTTGTTAGTTGTACTAGAAAAATTATCTTTTGTAAGGTTTGCAAAGACACAAGTTATTTTTTTTATTCAATATAACAGTGTAACTGTCATACTAAATATGAAAGGTTTATAATCATAACTCCAAAACCAAATATGAAATTTGTCTTAAAAAGCCTTTAATATTGAATTTATGTAAGTTTTAGCAGAATCAGGTATTTTGGAAAGAATCACAAATACAAATATTAGATTTTACTGGCCTCATATTGGTCACACTCAAAATGAGAGTTTTTGAAACATAACTCCAAAAATACACATGCAAAATGTCTAATAATGCCTGAAGAAATGCATCTGCGAGAGTTTTCCTGAAAAAAAAAAAATTGGTAAGGTTTGCAAAAATAATTTTAATTTGTTACTCAATTTGACAGTAATGTACTTAGAATCCTGAGATAATGCGAAAAAAGCAATAAAAATGTATTGAAACATAATTCCTAATCCAAACGTGCAAAATGTCTAAAAATGCCTGTGATATTGAATACATGTGAGTTTTACTAGATACAGTTGTTTTTCAATGGTTTGCAAATACAAAAATGAGGTTTTACTCAATATGACTGTATACTGTAACACTCAATAGGACAGTTATTTAAACATAACTCCTACAACACATATGAAAAATGGCTATTAATGCCTGAAATAATGCATCTTTGGGAGTTTTACTCGAAACATATGCTTTTTTAAATCTTGCAAATGCAAAAAGTAGTTTTTTACTCAATATGACTATAATAGTCTTAGAATCCTGAGATAATGCGAAAAAAGCAATAAAAATGTATTCAAACATAACTTCTAAACAACACATGCAAAATGGCTAATAATGCCTAGAGATATGTTTTTTTGTTAGTTGTACTAGAAAAATGATCTTTTGTAAGGTTTGCAAAGACAAACGTTAGTTTTTTTATTCAATATAACAGTGTAACTGTCATACTAAATATGAAAGGTTTATAATCATAACTCCAAAACCAAATATGAAATGTGTCTTAAAAAGCCTTTAATATTGAATTTATGTGAGTTTTAGCAGAATCGGGTATTTTGGAAAGAATCACAAATACAAATATTAGATTTTACTGGCCTCATATTGATCACACTCAAAATGACAGTTTTTGAAACATAACTCCAAAAATACACATGCAAAATGTCTAGTAATGCCTGAAGAAATGCATCTTCGAGAGTTTTCCAGAAAAAAAAACATTTGGTAAGGTTTGCAAAAACTAAATTTGATTTGTTACTCTATTTGACAGTAATGTACTTAGAATCCTGAGATAATGCGAACAAAGCAAAAAAAATGTATTCCAACATAATTCCTAATCCAAACGTGCAAAATGTCTAAAAATGCCTGTGATATTGAATACATGTGAGTTTTACTAGATACAGTTGTTTTTCAATGGTTTGCAAACACAAAAATGAGGTTTTACTCAATATAACTGTATACTGTAACACTCAATATGACAGTTATTTAAACATAACTCCTACACCACACATGAAAAATGGCTAATAATGCCTGAAATAATGCATCTTTGGGAGTTTTACTCGAAACATATGCTTTTTTAAATCTTGAAAATGCAAAAAGTAGTTTTTTTTACTCATAATGACTATAATAGTGTTAGAATCCTGAGATAATGCGAAAAAAGCAATAAAAATGTATTCAAACATAACTTCTAAACAACACATGCAAAATGGCTGATAATGCCTAAAGATATGTTTTTTTGTTAGTTGTACTAGAAAAATGATATTTTGTAAGGTTTGCAAAGACAAAAGTTAGTTTTTTTATTCAATATAACAGTGTAACTGTCATACTAAATATGAAAGGTTTATAATCATAACTCCAAAACCAAATATGAAATGTGTCTTAAAAAGCCTTTAATATTGAATTTATGTGAGTTTTAGCAGAATCAGGTATTTGGGGACGAATCACAAATACAAATATTAGATTTTACTGGCCTCATATTGGTCACACTCAAAATGACAGTTTTTGAAACATAACTCCAAAAATACACATGCAAAATGTCTAATAATGCCTGAAGAAATGCATCTTCGAGAGTTTTCCAGAAAAAAAACATTTGGTAAGGTTTGCAAAAACACATTTTGATTTGTTACTCAATTTGACAGTAATGTACTTAGAATCCTGAGATAATGCGAAAAAAGCAATAAAAATGTATTCCAACATAATTCCTAATCCAAACGTGCAAAATGTCTAAAAATGCCTGTGATATTGAATACATATAAGTTTTACTAGATACAGTTGTTTTTCAATGGTTTGCAAATACAAAAATGAGGTTTTACTCAATATGACTGTATACTGTAACACTCAATATGACAGTTATTTAAACATAACTCCTACACCCCACATGAAAAATAGCTAATAATGCCTGAAATATTGGACTTGTCCAGGGTGTACCCCGCCTTCCGCCCAATTGTAGCTGAGATAGGCGCCAGCGCCCCCCGTGACCCCAAAAGGGAAAAGGCGGTAGAAATGGCTGGCTGGCTGGCCTGAAATAATGCATCTTTGGGAGTTTTACTCGAAACCTATGCTTTTTTAAATCTTGCAAATGCAAAAAGTAGTTTTTTACTCAATATGACTATAATAGTCTTAGAATCCTTAGATAATGCGAAAAAAGCAATAAAATGTATTCAAACATAACTTCTAAACAACACATGCAAAATGGCTAATAATGCCTAGAGATATGTTTTTTTGTTAGTTGTACTAGAAAAATTATCTTTTGTAAAGTTTGCAAAGACACAAGTTATTTTTTTTATTCAATATAACAGTGTAACTGTCATACTAAATATGAAAGGTTTATAATCATAACTCCAAAACCAAATATGAAATTTGTCTTAAAAAGCCTTTAATATTGAATTTATGTAAGTTTTAGCAGAATCAGGTATTTTGGAAAGAATCACAAATACAAATATTAGATTTTACTGGCCTCATATTGGTCACACTCAAAATGAGAGTTTTTGAAACATAACTCCAAAAATACACATGCAAAATGTCTAATAATGCCTGAAGAAATGCATCTGCGAGAGTTTTCCTGAAAAAAAAAAATTGGTAAGGTTTGCAAAAATAATTTTAATTTGTTACTCAATTTGACAGTAATGTACTAAGAATCCTGAGATAATGCGAAAAAAGCAATAAAAATGTATTGAAACATAATTCCTAATCCAAACGTGCAAAATGTCTAAAAATGCCTGTGATATTGAATACATGTGAGTTTTACTAGATACAGTTGTTTTTCAATGGTTTGCAAATACAAAAATGAGGTTTTACTCAATATGACTGTATACTGTAACACTCAATATGACAGTTATTTAAACATAACTCCTACACCACACATGAAAAATGGCTAATAATGCCTGAAATAATGCATCTTTGGGAGTTTTACTCGAAACATATGCTTTTTTAAATCTTGCGAATGCAAAAAGTAGTTTTTTACTCAATATGACTATAATAGTCTTAGAATCCTGAGATAATGCGAAAAAAGCAATAAAAATGTATTCAAACATAACTTCTAAACAACACATGCAAAATGGCTAATAATGCCTAGAGATATGTTTTTTTTTAGTTGTACTAGAAAAATGATCTTTTGTAAGGTTTGCAAAGACAAACGTTAGTTTTTTTATTCAATATAACAGTGTAACTGTCATACTAAATATAGAATAGAATAGAATAGAGTTTTATTGTCATTATTGCAATGAACAGGTTCAAAGAACAACGAAATTGGAGCAGCTCCTCCTAAGGTGCATACACAATATGGTAGTATAAATTTAAAAAAATAAATAAAATAAATAAATAAATAAAAAATAAATTAAAAAAAAAAGATAGAGATGACAGATGTATATATGTATATGTATATGTATCCACACAGATGCATATCTGCATGCATATGAATACATATACACACATACATAAAACATTATTTCACATTGTAGTCCAAAAAAATAGAAAAACATTTAAACATTACACATGAGGACATGATGGACATATGGACACTCAGTGCCTGTTTAGTGCTACTATGGCTCTTGGGTAAAAGCTATTTTTTAGTCTATTGGTGCTCGCTTTTAGCACCCTGTAGCGTCTGCCTGAGGGTAGCAGTTCCAGGTGGCTGTGCCCGGGGTGGAATGGGTCTTTCAGGATGCTCTGTGCTTTCCTGAGACAGCGGGAGCTGTACAGGTCAGCCAGGGAGGGGAGGGGGCATCCGATTAACTTCTGGGCGGTCTTTATGACTCTCTGGAGCGCCGTTCTCTCTGCGGCCGTGCAGCTGCTGAACCACACGCAGATGCAGTAGGTCAGGATGCTCTCAATGGAGCACCGGTAGAAGGACACCAGCAGTTCCTGTGAGAGGTGGTTGTTCCTGAGTATTCTCAGGAAGTGCAGTCTCTGGTGTGCCTTCTTGATGGTAGCCGTGGTGTTGGTGCTCCAGGATAGGTCGTTGGCCAGGTGGACTCCCAGGGAGCAGAAGTCGGAGACCCTCTCCACACAGTCACCACTGATGATCAGGGGCAGGATGTCCGTTTTTTTCCTCCTGAAGTCTATGACCAGCTCCTTGGTCTTGGAGGTGTTCAGGGCCAGGTTGTTGACTTTGCACCAATCCGACAGCTTCTCCACCTCATCCCGATATGCAGCCTCGTCTCCCTCCGAGATGAGCCCCACTACGGTGGTGTCATCCGCAAATTTGATGATGGAGTTGCTGGAGTGGGCAGGTGTGCAGTCGTATGTGTAGATGGAGTAGAGAAGGGGGCTCAGCACGCAGCCTTGTGGAGAGCCGGTACTGAGGTGCAGGCTTGATGACATGTGGCGACCCAACTGCACCCTCTGGGGGCGGTTGGATAAGAAGTCCTTAATCCACATGCAGATGGAGTTCGAGAGACCCAGGTCTGACAGTTTGGACACCAGTCTATCAGGAATAATGGTGTTAAATGCCGAGCTATAATCCACAAAAAGCAGCCGCACGTAGCTTCCCCCCGTCTCCAGGTGACCCAGGGAGGAGTGTAGGGCTGTGGCGATGGCGTCCTCTGTGGACCTGTTGGCTCTGTAGGCAAACTGGTGTGGGTCGAGCTCGGGAGGGAGGACTGAGGTGATATGGGTCCGTACCAGCTTCTCGAAGCACTTCATAGCTATAGGTGTAAGTGCAACTGGACGGTAGTCATTCAGACATCTGACAGAGTTCTTCTTCGGCACCGGGATTATTGTGGAAGTCTTCAGGCATGATGGGATGACGGCCTGGGAGAGGGACTGGGTGAAGATCTTCGTAAATACTCCGGCTAGCTGGTCTGCACAGTCTCTTAGTACCTGTCCCGGGACTCCATCTGGGCCCGTAGCCTTCCTCGGGTTCACTGCCTTCAGCGTGCGTCTCACCTCATGCTCCTCCAGTGTGAGGGTGTAGCTGCTGTGGGTGTTGGGTGGGGGTGTTGTGACGGCTGCAGGTGTTTTTCTCTCAAATCGGGCGAAGAAGCTGTTTAACTCCCCCGCTCGAGAGGCGTCGCCGTCAGCCAAAGGGTTACTGGGTCTGAAGTTGGTCATGTCTTTTATTCCTTTCCATACCTCCTTGGTGTTGTTGCTCTGCAGGTGGGCTTCCATTTTCCTCCTATGTTCGGCTTTTGCCTCTCTGATGCCTCTCTTCAGATTGGCTCTGGCAGCACTGTAGAGTGCCAGGTCCTGCGCTTTGAAGGCACTGTCTCTCTCTTTGAGTAAGCCCTGGACTGTTTTTGTCATCCAGGGCTTCCTGTTGGGGTAGACTCGGATGCGCTTGTCCACTGTGACAGTGTCTATGCAGTGTTTGATGTACCCCAGGACTGCTTCTGTGTACTGCTCCAAGTCTGGGTTTTCAAAAACTGACCAGTCTGTTGTATCAAAGCAGTCCTGCAGCTGTTCCATGGCTCCCTCCGGCCATGTTTTGACCGTTTTGGTTGTGATAGGAGCACTTTTTCTTATTGGTGTGTAAGCTGGCAAAAGGAGCAGGGATATGTGGTCAGACTTGCCTAATTGGGGAAGTTGTTTGGCTCTATATCCTTTTTTTATGTTGGAATAGACTTTGTCCAGTGTGTTAGCTCCCCTCGTAGCACACTTCACATGCTGGTGAAGTTTGGGGAGCACTTTTTTCAGGTCGACATGATTAAAGTCCCCCGCTATGATGTGGATGCCGTCGGGATATTTGTTCTGTTGTGCACTGATTGTATCGTGCAACAGAGCTAGCGCCGTGCTAGCGTTAGCATCGGGAGCTATATACACGTTTGTGATCAGGACAGCAGAGTGCTCCCTGGCTAGATGGAAGGGTCGGCATTTAACTGTAAAATATTCCAGATCTTGGGAACAGTGGCTGTTAACTACCTTTGAATCAGAAGTCCACTTGTTGTTTAGGTAGGTTAGCAGTCCACCCCCACGCCGCTTGCCGGAAGACACTGCGTTTCTGTCCTGTCTGTGTGCTGTGTGACCGGTTAGCTCCATGCTAGCGTCGGGTATTGAGGACGTTAGCCAGGTTTCCGTAAACAATAGGGCGCAGCTGTCCATCACAGTGTTTTGATCTACACGGAGCCTCACCTCGTCCATCTTGTCCTCTTCACCATGAGGAGCGAGCGACCTCGCATTAGCCAGGAATAGACTTGGTATCGGTGGTCTGTTTGGGTTCATTTTTAGTCTGGCTAACACGCCGCCCCTTCGGCCACGGCGTCTTCGCCTCCGCCTCCTCCTCGCCGGGCACAGTAGCCATGGAGCTCCAGGGCTACGTGCTAACTCCTCTGGGATGTTGTGTCGGCTTGTAAAATCCACCGAAATAGTCTGCTCAGACCGCAATCCAATCTCCAACAAATCGTTTCGGCTGTACATAACCTTCGCCCAGCAAGTTGCTGACTGGGCTAGTAATAAACTATATAAAAACAATAAAAACAATGCACCTAAGGGGAGAGCCTGAAACGTCGCGTCCATGCGCGCCGCCATTTTCTGTTCCCAAGATCTGGAATATTTTACAGTTAAATGCCGACCCTTCCATCTAGCCAGGGAGCACTCTGCTGTCCTGATCACAAACGTGTATATAGCTCCCGATGCTAACGATATGAAAGGTTTATAATCATAACTCCAAAACCAAATATGAAATGTGTCTTAAAAAGCCTTTAATATTGAATTTATGTGAGTTTTAGCAGAATCAGGTATTTGGGGACGAATCACAAATACAAATATTAGATTTTAATGGCCTCTTATTGGTCACACTCAAAATGACAGTTTTTGAAACATAACTCCAAAAATACACATGCAAAATGTCTAATAATGCCTGAAGAAATGCATCTTCGAGAGTTTTCCAGAAAAAAAACATTTGGTAAGGTTTGCAAAAACACATTTTGATTTGTTACTCAATTTGACAGTAATGTACTTAGAATCCTGAGATAATGCGAAAAAAGCAATAAAAATGTATTCCAACATAATTCCTAATCCAAACGTGCAAAATGTCTAAAAATGCCTGTGATATTGAATACATATAAGTTTTACTAGATACAGTTGTTTTTCAATGGTTTGCAAATACAAAAATGAGGTTTTACTCAATATGACTGTATACTGTAACACTCAATATGACAGTTATTTAAACATAACTCCTACACCCGACATGAAAAATAGCTAATAATGCCTGAAATATTGGACTTGTCCAGGGTGTACCCCGCCTTCCGCCCAATTGTAGCTGAGATAGGCGCCAGCGCCCCCCGTGACCCCAAAAGGGAAAAGGCGGTAGAAATGGCTGGCTGGCTGGCCTGAAATAATGCATCTTTGGGAGTTTTACTCGAAACATATGCTTTTTTAAATCTTGCAAATGCAAAAAGTAGTTTTTTACTCAATATGACTATAATAGTCTTAGAATCCTGAGATAATGCGAAAAAAGCAATAAAAATGTATTCAAACATAACTTCTAAACAACACATGCAAAATGGCTAATAATGCCTAGAGATATGTTTTTTTGTTAGTTGTACTAGAAAAATGATCTTTTGTAAGGTTTGCAAAGACAAACGTTAGTTTTTTTATTCAATATAACAGTGTAACTGTCATTCTAAATATGAAAGGTTTATAATCATAACTCCAAAACCAAATATGAAATTTGTCTTAAAAAGCCTTTAATATTGAATTTATGTAAGTTTTAGCAGAATCAGGTATTTTGGAAAGAATCACAAATACAAATATTAGATTTTACTGGCCTCATATTGGTCACACTCAAAATGACAGTTTTTGAAACATAACTCCAAAAATACACATGCAAAATGTCTAATAATGCCTGAAGAAATGCATCTTCGAGAGTTTTCCTGTAAAAAAAAACATTTGGTAAGGTTTGCAAAAACAAAATTTGATTTGTTACTCAATTTGACAGTAATGTACTTAGAATCCTGAGATAATGCGAAAAAAGCAATAAAAATGTATTCAAACATAATTCCTAATCCAAACGTGCAAAATGTCTAAAAATGCCTGTGATATTGAATACATGTGAGTTTTACTAGATACAGTTGTTTTTCAATGGTTTGCAAATACAAAAATGAGGTTTTACTCAATATAACTGTATACTGTAACACTCAATATGACAGTTATTTAAACATAACTCCTACACCACACATGAAAAATGGCTAATAATGCCTGAAATAATGCATCTTTGGGAGTTTTACTCGAAACATATGCTTTTTTAAATCTTGCAAATGCAAAAAGTAGTTTTTTTACTCAATATGACTATAATAGTCTTAGAATCCTGAGATCATGCGAAAAAAGCAATAAATGTGTATTCAAACATAACTTCTAAACAACACATGCAAAATGGCTAATAATGCCTAGAGATATGTTTTTTGGTTAGTTGTACTAGAAAAATTATCTTTTGTAAGGTTTGCAAAGACACAAGTTAGTTTTTTTATTCAATATAACAGTGTAACTGTCATACTAAATATGAAAGGTTTATAATCATAACTCCAAAACCAAATATGAAATGTGTCTTAAAAAGCCTTTAATATTGAATTTATGTGAGTTTTAGCAGAATCAGGTATTTTGGAAAGAATCACAAATACAAATATTAGATTTTACTGGCCTCATATTGGTCACACTCAAAAGGACAGTTTTTGAAACATAACTCCAAAAATACACATGCAAAATGTCTAATAATGCCTGAAGAAATGCATCTTCGAGAGTTTTCCAGAAAAAAAACATTTGGTAAGGTTTGCAAAAACAAAATTTGATTTGTTACTCAATTTGACAGTAATGTACTTAGAATCCTGAGATAATGCGAAAAAAGCAATAAAAATGTATTCCAATATAATTCCTAATCCAAACGTGCAAAATGTATAAAAATGCCTGTGATATTGAATACATGTGAATTTTACTAGATACAGTTGTTTTTCAATGGTTTGCAAATACAAAAATGAGGTTTTACTCAATATGACTGTATACTATAACACTCAATATGACAGTTATTTAAACATAACTCCTACACCACACATGAAAAATGGCTAATAATAACTGAAATAATGCATCTTTGGGAGTTTTACTCGAAATATATGCTTTTTTAAATCTTGCAAATGCAAAAAGTAGTTTTTTACTCAATATGACTATAATAGTCTTAGAATCCTGAGATAATGCGAAAAAAGCAATAAAAATGTATTCAAACATAACTTCTAAACAACACATGCAAAATGGCTAATAATGCCTAGGGATATGTTTTTTTGTTAGTTGTACTAGAAAAATGATCTTTTGTAAGGTTTGCAAAGACAAACGTTAGTTTTTTTATTCAATATAACAGTGTAACTGTCATACTAAATATGAAAGGTTTATAATCATAACTCCAAAACCAAATATGAAATTTGTCTTAAAAAGCCTTTAATATTGAATTTATGTAAGTTTTAGCAGAATCGGGTATTTTGGAAAGATTTACAAATACAAATATTAGATTTTACTGGCCTCATATTGGTCACACTCAAAATGACAGTTTTTGAAACATAACTCCGAAAATACACATGCAAAATGTCTAATAATGCCTGAAGAAATGCCTCTTCGAGAGTTTTCCTGAAAAAAAAAAAAATTGGTAAGGTTTGCAAAAACAAAATTTGATTTGTTACTCAATTTGACAGTAATGTACTTAGAATCCTGAGATAATGCGAAAAAAGCAATAAAAATGTATTCAAACATAATTCCTAATCCAAACGTGCAAAATGTCTAAAAATGCCTGTGATATTGAATACATGTGAGTTTTACTAGATACAGTTGTTTTTCAATGGTTTGCAAATACAACAATTAGGTTTTACTCAATATGACTGTATACTGTAACACTCAATATGACAGTTATTTAAACATAACTCCTACACCACACATGAAAAATGGCTAATAATGCCTGAAATAATGCATCTTTGGGAGTTTTACTCGAAACATATGCTTTTTTAAATCTTGCAAATGCAAAAAGTAGTTTTTTACTCAATATGACTATAATAGTCTTAGAATCCTGAGATAATGCGAAAAAAGCAATAAAAATGTATTCAAACATAACTTCTAAACAACACATGCAAAATGGCTAATAATGCCTAGAGATATGTTTTTTTTGTTAGTTGTACTAGAAAAATGATCTTTTGTAAAGTTTGCAAAGACACAAGTTAGTTGTTTTATTCAATATAACAGTGTAACTGTCATACTAAATATGAAAGGTTTATAATCATAACTCCAAAACCAAATATGAAATTTGTCTTAAAAAGCCTTTAATATTGAATTTATGTAGGTTTTAGCAGAATCAGGTATTTTGGAAAGAATCACAAATACAAATATTAGATTTTACTGGCCTCATATTGGTCACACTCAAAATGACAGTTTTTGAAACATAACTCCAAAAATACACATGCAAAATGTCTAATAATGCCTGAAGAAATGCATCTTCGAGAGTGTTCCAGAAAAAAAAAACATTTGGTAAGGTTTGCAAAAACAAAATTTGATTTGTTACTCAATTTGACAGTAATGTACTTAGAATCCTGAGATAATGCGAAAAAAGCTATAAAAATGTATTCAAACATAATTCCTAATCCAAACGTGCAAAATGTCTAAAAATGCCTGTGATATTTAATACATGTGAGTTTTACTAGATACAGTTGTTTTTCAATGGTTTGCAAATACAAAAATGAGGTTTTACTCAATATGACTGTATACTGTAACACTCAATATGACAGTTATTTAAACATAACTCCTACACCACACATGAAAAATGGCTAATATTCCCTGAAATAATGCATCTTTGGGAGTTTTACTCGAAACATATGCTTTTTTAAATCTTGCAAATGCAAAAAGTAGTTTTTTACTCAATATGACTATAATAGTCTTAGAATCCTGAGATAATGCGAAAAAAGCAATAAAAATGTATTCAAACATAACTTCTAAACAACACATGCAAAATGGCTAATAATGCCTAGAGATATGTTTTTTTGTTAGTTGTACTAGAAAAATTATCTTTTGTAAGGTTTGCAAAGACACAAGTTAGTTTTTTTATTCAATATAACAGTGTAACTGTCATACTAAATATGAAAGGTTTATAATCATAACTCCAAAACCAAATATGAAATTTGTCTTAAAAAGCCTTTAATATTGAATTTATGTAAGTTTTAGCAGAATCAGGTATTTTGGAAAGAATCACAAATACAAATATTACATTTTACTGGCCTCTTATTGGTAACACTCAAAATGACAGTTTTTGAAACATAACTCCAAAAATACACATGCAAAATGTCTAATAATGCCTGAAGAAATGCATCTTCGAGAGTTTTCCTGAAAAAATAAAATTGGTAAGGTTTGCAAAAACAAAATTTGATTTGTTACTCAATTTGACAGTAATGTACTTAGAATCCTGAGATAATGCGAAAAAAGCAATAAAAATGTATTCAAACATAATTCCTAATCCAAACGTGCAAAATGTCTAAAAATGTCTGTGATATTGAATACATGTGAGTTTTACTAGATACAGTTGTTTTTCAATGGTTTGCAAATACAAAAATGAGGTTTTACTCAATATGACTGTATACTGTAACACTCAATATGACAGTTATTTAAACATAACTCCTACACCACACATGAAAAATGGCTAATAATGCCTGAAATAATGCATCTTTGGGAGTTTTACTCGAAACATATGCTTTTTTAAATCTTGCAAATGCAAAAAGTAGTTTTTTACTCAATATGACTATAATAGTCTTAGAATCCTGAGATAATGCGAAAAAAGCAATAAAAATGTATTCAAACATAATTCCTAATCCAAACGTGCAAAATATCTAAAAATGCCTGTGATATTGAATACATGTGAATTTTACTAGATACAGTTGTTTTTCAATGGTTTGCAAATACAAAAATTAGGTTTTACTCAATATGACTGTATACTGTAACACTCAATATGACAGTTATTTAAACATAACTCCTACACCACACATGAAAAATGGCTAACAATGCCTGAAATAATGCATCTTTGGGAGTTTTACTCGAAACATATGCTTTTTAAAATCTTGCAAATGCAAAAAGTAGTTTTTTTACTCAAAATGACTATAATAGTCTTAGAATCCTGAGATAATGCGAAAAAAGCAATAAAAATGTATTAAAAAAAAACTTCTAAACACATGCAAAATGGCTAATAATGCCTAGAGATATGTTTTTTTGTTAGTTGTACTAGAAAAATGATCTTTTGTAAGGTTTGTAAAGACACAAGTTAGTTTTTTTATTCAATATAACAGTGTAACTGTCATACTAAATATGAAAGGTTTATAATCATAACTCCAAAACCAAATATGAAATTTGTCTTAAAAAGCCTTTGATATTGAATTTATGTAGGTTTTAGCAGAATCAGGTATTTTGGAAAGAATCACAAATACAAATATTAGATTTTACTGACCTCATATTGGTCACACTCAAAATGACAGTTTTTGAAACATAACTCCAAAAATACACATGCAAAATGTCTAATAATGCCTGAAGAAATGCATCTTCGAGAGTGTTCCAGAAAAAAAAACATTTGGTAAGGTTTGCAAAAACAAAATTTGATTTGTTACTCAATTTGACAGTAATGTACTTAGAATCCTGAGATAATGCGAAAAAAGCTATAAAAATGTATTCAAACATAATTCCTAATCCAAACGTGCAAAATGTCTAAAAATGCCTGTGATATTTAATACATGTGAGTTTTACTAGATACAGTTGTTTTTCAATGGTTTGCAAATACAAAAATGAGGTTTTACTCAATATAACTGTATACTGTAACACTCAATATGACAGTTATTTAAACATAACTCCTACACCACACATGAAAAATGGCTAATACTGCATGAAATAATGCATCTTTGGGAGTTTTACTCGAAACATATGCTTTTTTAAATCTTGCAAATGCAAAAAGTAGTTTTTTTACTCAATATGACTATAATAGTCTTAGAATCCTGAGATAATGCGAAAAAAGCAATACAAATGTATTAAAACATAACTTCTAAACAACACATGCAAAATGGCTAATAATGCCTAGAGATATGTTTTTTTGTTAGTTGTACTAGAAAAATGATCTTTTGTAAGGTTTGCAAAGACAAAAGTTAGTTTTTTTATTCAATATAACAGTGTGACTGTCATACTAAATATGAAAGGTTTATAATCATAACTCCAAAACCAAATATGAAATGTGTCTTAAAAAGCCTTTAATATTGAATTGATGTAAGTTTTAGCAGAATCAGGTATTTTGGAAAGAATCACAAATACAAATATTAGATTTTACTGGCCTCATATTGGTGACAATCAAAATGACAGTTTTTGAAACATAACTCCAAAAATACACATGCAAAATGTCTAATAATGCCTGAAGAAATGCATCTTCGAGAGTGTTCCTGAAAAAAAAAACATTTGGTAAGGTTTGCAAAAACAAAATTTGATTTGTTACTCAATTTGACAGTAATGTACTTAGAATCCTGAGATAATGCGAAAAAAGCAATAAAAATGTATTCAAACATAATTCCTAATCCAAACGTGTAAAATGTCTAAAAATGCCTGTGATATTTAATACATGTGAGTTTTACTAGATACAGTTGTTTTTCAATGGTTTGCAAATACAAAAATGAGGTTTTACTCAATATGACTGTATACTGTAACACTCAATATGACAGTTATTTAAACATAACTCCTACACCACACATGAAAAATGGCTAATAATCCCTGAAATAATGCATCTTTGGGAGTTTTACTCGAAACATATGCTTTTTTAAATCTTGCAAATGCAAAAAGTAGTTTTTTACTCAATATGACTATAATAGTCTTAGAATCCTGAGATAATGCGAAAAAAGCAATAAAAATGTATTAAAAAAAAACTTCTAAACAACACATGCAAAATGGCTAATAATGCCTAGAGATATGTTTTTTTGTTAGTTGTACTAGAAAAATTATCTTTTGTAAGGTTTGCAAAGACACAAATTAGTTTTTTTATTCAATATAACAGTGTAACTGTCATACTAAATATGAAAGGTTTATAATCATAACTCCAAAACCAAATATGAAATTTGTCTTAAAAAGCCTTTAATATTGAATTTATGTAAGTTTTAGCAGAATCAGGTATTTTGGAAAGAATCACAAATACAAATATTACATTTTACTGGCCTCTTATTGGTAACACTCAAAATGACAGTTTTTGAAACATAACTCCAAAAATACACATGCAAAATGTCTAATAATGCCTGAAGAAATGCATCTTCGAGAGTTTTCCTGAAAAAAAAACATTTGGTAAGGTTTGCAAAAACAAATTTTGATTTGTTACTCAATTTGACAGTAATGTACTTAGAAACCTGAGATAATGCGAAAAAAGCAATAAAAATGTATTCAAACATAATTCCTAATCCAAACGTGCAAAATGTCTAAAAATGCCTGTGATATTGAATACATGTGAGTTTTACTAGATACAGTTGTTTTTCAATGGTTTGCAAATACAAAAATGAGGTTTTACTCAATATAACTGTATACTGTAACACTCAATATGACAGTTATTTAAACATAACTCCTACACCACACATGAAAAATGGCTAACAATGCCTGAAATAATGCATCTTTGGGAGTTTTACTCGAAACATATGCTTTTTAAAATCTTGCAAATGCAAAAAGTAGTTTTTTTACTCAATATGACTATAATAGTCTTAGAATCCTGAGATAATGCGAAAAAAGCAATAAAAATGTATTCAAAAAAAACTTCTAAACACATGCAAAATGGCTGATAATGCCTAGAGATATGTTTTTTTGTTAGTTATACTAGAAAAATGATCTTTTGTAAGGTCTGCAAAGACACAAGTTAGTTTTTGTATTCAATATAACAGTGTAACTGTCATACTAAATATGAAAGGTTTATAATCATAACTCCAAAACCAAATATGAAATGTGTCTTAAAAAGCCTTTAATATTGAATTTATGTGAGTTTTAGCAGAATCATGTATTTGGGAAAGAATCACAAATACAAATATTAGATTTTACTGGCCTCATATTGGTCACACTCAAAATGATAGTTTTTGAAACATAACTCCAAAAATACACATGCAAATGTCTAATAATGCCTGAAGAAATTTATCTTCGAGAGTTTTCCAGAAAAAAAACATTTGGTAAGGTTTGCAAAAACAAAATTTGATTTGTTACTCAATTTGACAGTAATGTACTTAGAACCCTGAGATAATGCGAAAAAAGCAATACAAATGTATTCCAACATAATTCCTAATCCAAACGTGCAAAATGTCTAAAAATGGCTGTGATATTGAATACATGTGAGTTTTACTAGATACAGTTGTTTTTCAATGGTTTGCAAATACAAAAATGAGGTTTTACTCAATATGACTGTATACTGTAACACTCAATATGACAGTTATTTAAACATAACTCCTACACCACACATGAAAAATGGCTAATAATGCCTGAAATAATGCATCTTTGGGAGTTTTACTCGAAACATATGCTTTTTTAAATCTTGCAAATGCAAAAAGTAGTTTTTTACTCAATGTGACTATAATAGTCTTAGAATCCTGAGATAATGCGAAAAAAGCAATAAAAATGTATTCAAACATAACTTCTAAACAACACATGCAAAATGGCTAATAATGCCTAGAGATATGTTTTTTTGTTAGTTGTACTAGAAAAATGATCTTTTGTAAGGTTTGCAAAGACAAAAGTTAGTTTTTTTATTCAATATAACAGTGTAACTGTCATACTAAATATGAAAGGTTTATAATCATAACTCCAAAACCAAATATGAAATTTGTCTTAAAAAGCCTTTAATATTGAATTTATGTAAGTTTTAGCAGAATCAGGTATTTTGGAAAGAATCACAAATACAAATATTAGATTTTACTGGCCTCATATTGGTCACACTCAAAATGACAGTTTTTGAAACATAACTCCAAAAATACACATGCTAAATGTCTAATAATGCCTGAAGAAATGCATCTTCGAGAGTGTTCCTGAAAAAAAAAAAACATTTGGTAAGGTTTGCAAAAACAAAATTCGATTTGTTACTCAATTTGACATTAATGTACTTAGAATCCTGAGATAATGCGAAAAAAGCAATAAAAATGTATTCAAACATTCTTCCTAATCCAAACGTGCAAAATGTCTAAAAATGCCTGTGATATTGAATACATGTGAGTTTTACTAGATACAGTTGTTTTTCAATGGTTTGCAAATACAAAAATGAGGTTTTACTCAATATAACTGTATACTGTAACACTCAATATGACAGTTATTTAAACATAACTCCTACACCACACATGAAAAATGGCTAATAATGCCTGAAATAATGCATCTTTGGGAGTTTTACTCGAAACATATGCTTTTTTAAATCTTGCAAATGCAAAAAGTAGTTTTTTACTCAATGTGACTATAATAGTCTTAGAATCCTGAGATAATGCGAAAAAAGCAATAAAAATGTATTCAAACATAACTTCTAAACAACACATGCAAAATGACTAATAATGCCTAGAGATATGTTTTTTTGTTAGTTGTACTAGAAAAATGATCTTTTGTAAGGTTTGCAAAGACACAAGTTAGTTTTTTTATTCAATATAACAGTGTAACTGTCATACTAAATATGAAAGGTTTATAATCATAACTCCAAAACCAAATATGAAATGTGTCTTAAAAAGCCTTTAATATTGAATTTATGTGAGTTTTAGCAGAATCATGTATTTGGGAAAGAATCACAAATACAAATATTAGATTTTACTGGCCTCATATTGGTCACACTCAAAATGACAGTTTTTGAAACATAACTCCAAAAATACACATGCAAAATGTCTAATAATGCCTGAAGAAATGCATCTTCGAGAGTTTTCCAGAAAAAAACATTTGGTAAGGTTTGCAAAAACAAAATTTGATTTGTTACTCAATTTGACAGTAATGTACTTAGAATCCTGAGATAATGCGAAAAAAGCAATAAAAATGTTTTCAAACATAATTCCTAATCCAAACGTGGAAAATGTCTAAAAATGCCTGTGATATTGAATACATGTGAGTTTTACTAGATACAGTTGTTTTTCAATGGTTTGCAAATACAAAAATGAGGTTTTACTCAATATGACTGTATACTGTAACACTCAATATGACAGTTATTTAAACATAACTCCTACACCACACATGAAAAATGGCTAATAATGCCTGAAATAATGCATCTTTGGGAGTTTTACTCGAAACATATGCTTTTTTAAATCTTGCAAATGCAAAAAGTAGTTTTTTACTCAATATGACTATAATAGTCTTAGAATCCTGAGATAATGCGAAAAAAGCAATAAAAATGTATTCAAACATAACTTCTTTACAACACATGTAAAATGGCTAATAACGCCTAGAGATATGTTTTTTTGTTAGTTGTACTAGAAAAATTATCTTTTGTAAGGTTTGCAAAGACAAAAGTTAGTTTTTTTATTCAATATAACAGTGTAACTGTCATACTAAATATGAAAGGTTTATAATCATAACTCCAAAACCAAATATGAAATTTGTCTTAAAAAGCCTTTAATATTGAATTCATGTAAGTTTTAGCAGAATCAGGTATTTTGGAAAGAATCACAAATACAAGTATTAGATTTTACTGGCCTCATATTGGTGACAGTCAAAATGACAGTTTTTGAAACATAACTCCAAAAATACACATGCAAAATGTCTAATAATGCCTGAAGAAATGCATCTTCGAGAGTGTTCCTGAAAAAAAAAACATTTGGTAAGGTTTGCAAAAACAAAATTTGATTTGTTACTCAATTTGACAGTAATGTACTTAGAATCCTGAGATAATGCGAAAAAAGCAATAAAAATGTATTCAAACATAATTCCTAATCCAAACGTGCAAAATGTCTAAAAATGCCTGTGATATTGAATACATGTGAGTTTTACTAGATACGGTTGTTTTTCAATGGTTTGCAAATACAAAAATGAGGTTTTACTCAATATAACTGTATACTGTAACACTCAAAATGACAGTTATTTAAACATAACTCCTACACCACACATGAAAAATGGCTAATAATGCCTGAAATAATGCATATTTGGGAGTTTTACTCGAAACATATGCTTTTTTAAATCTTGCAAATGCAAAAAGTAGTTTTTTTACTCAATATGACTATAATAGTCTTAGAATCTGAGATAATGCGAAAAAAGCAATAAAAATGTATTCAAACATAACTTCTTAACAACACATGCAAAATGGCTAATAATGCCTAGAGATATGTTTTTTTGGTAGTTGTACTAGAAAAATGATCTTTTGTAAGGTTTGCAAAGACACAAGTTAGTTTTTTTATTCAATATAACAGTGTAACTGTCATACTAAATATGAAAGGTTTATAATCATAACTCCAAAACAAAATATGAAATGTGTCTTAAAAAGCCTTTAATATTGAATTTATGTGAGTTTTAGCAGAATCAGGTATTTGGGAAAGAATCACAAATACAAATATTATATTTTACTGGCCTCATATTGGTCACACTCAAAATGACAGTTTTTGAAACATAACTCCAAAAATACACATGCAAAATGTCTAATAATGCCTGAAGAAATGCATCTTCGAGAGTTTTCCTGAAAAAAAAAAACATTTGGTAAGGTTTGCAAAAACCAAATTTGTTTTTTTACTCAATTTGACAGTAATGTTCTTGGAATCCTGAGATAATGCGAAAAAAGCAATAAAAATGTATTCAAACATAATTCCTAATCCAAACGTGCAAAATGTCTAAAAATGCCTGTGATATTGAATACATGTGAGTTTTACTAGATACAGTTGTTTTTCAATGGTTTGCAAATACAAAAATGAGGTTTTACTCAATATGACTGTATACTGTAACACTCAATATGACAGTTATTTAAACATAACTCCTACACCACACATGAAAAATGGCTAATAATGCCTGAAATAATGCATCTTTTGTACGTTTGGATTAGGAATTATGTTGGAGTACATTTTTATTGCTTTTTTCGCATTATCTCAGGATTGAGTGTTACAGTATACAGTCATATTGAGTAAAACCTCATTTTTGTATTTGCAAACCATTGAAAAACAACTGTATCTAGTAAAACTCACATGTATTCAATATCACAGGCATTTTTAGACATTTTGCACGTTTGGATTAGGAATTATGTTGGAATACATTTTTATTGCTTTTTTCGCATTATCTCAGGATTCTAAGTACATTACTGTCAAATTGAGTAACAAATCAAATTTTGTTTTTGCAAACCTTACCAAATGTTTTTTTTTCTGGAAAACTCTCGAAGATGCATTTCTTCAGGCATTATTAGACATTTTGCATGTGTATTTTTGGAGTTATGTTTCAAAAACTGTCATTTTGAGTGTGACCAATATGAGGCCAATAAAATCTAATATTTGTATTTGTGATTCTTTCCAAAATACCTGATTCTGCTAAAACTCACATAAATTCAATATTAAAGGCTTTTTAAGACAAATTTCATATTTGGTTTTGGAGTTATGATTATAAACCTTTCATATTTAGTATGACAGTTACACTGTTATATTGAATAAAAACTAACTTGTGTCTTTGCAAACCTTACAAAAGATCATTTTTCTAGTACAACTAACCAAAATACATATCTCTAGGCATTATTAGCCTTTTTGCATTTGTTGTTTAGAAGTTAAGTTTGAATACATTTTTATTGCTTTTTTCGCATTATCTCATGATTCTAAGACTATTATAGTCATATTGAGTAAAAAAACTACTTTTTGCATTTGCAAGATTTAAAAAAGCATATGTTTCGAGTAAAACTCCCAAAGATGCATTATTTCAGGCATTATTAGCCATTTTTCATGTGTGGTGTAGGAGTTATGTTTAAATAACTGTCATATTGAGTGTTACAGTATACAGTTATATTGAGTAAAACCTCATTTTTGTATTTGCAAACCATTGAAAAAAAACTGTATCTAGTAAAACTCACATGTATTCAATATCACAGTCATTTTTAGACATTTTGCACGTTTGGATTAGGAATTATGTTGGAATACATTTTTATTGCTTTTTTCGCATTATCTCAGGATTCTAAGTACATTACTGTCAAATTGAGTAAAAAATCAAATTTTGTTTTTGCAAACCTTACCTAATGTTTTTTTTCTGGAAAACTCTCGAAGATGCATTTCTTCAGGCATTATTAGACATTTTGCATGTGTATTTTTGGAGTTATGTTTCAAAAACTGTCATTTTGAGTGTGACCAATATGAGGCCAGTAAAATCTAATATTTGTATTTGTGATTCTTTCTAAAATACCTGATTCTGCTAAAACTCACATAAATTCAATATTAAAAGCTTTTTAAGACACATTTCATATTTGGTTTTGGAGTTATGATTATAAACCTTTCATATTTAGTATGACGGTTACACTGTTATATTGAATAAAAAAACTAACTTTTGTCTTTGCAAACCTTACAAAAGATCATTTTTCTAGTACAACTAACAAAAAAACATATCTCTAGGCATTATTAGCCATTTTGCATGTGTTGTTTAGAAGTTATGTTTGAATACATTTTTATTGCTTTTTTCGCATTATCTCAGGATTCTAAGACTATTATAGTCATATTGAGTAAAAAACTACTTTTTGTATTTTCAAGATTTAAAAAAGCATATGTTTCGAGTAAAACTCCCAAAGATGCATTATTTCAGGCATTATTAGCTATTTTTCATGTGTGGTGTAGGAGTTATGTTTAAATAACTGTCATATTGAGTGTTACAGTATACAGTCATATTGAGTAAAACCTCATTTTTGTATTTGCAGACCATTGAAAAACAACTGTATCTAGTAAAACTTATATGTATTCAATATCACAGGCATTTTTAGACATTTTGCACGTTTGGATTAGGAATTATGTTGGAATACATTTTTATTGCTTTTTTCGCATTATCTCAGGATTCTAAGTACATTACTGTCAAATTGAGTAACAAATCAAATTTTGTTTTTGCAAACCTTACCTAATGTTTTTTTTCTGGAAAACTCTCGAAGATGCATTTCTTCAGGCATTATTAGACATTTTGCATGTGTATTTTTGGAGTTATGTTTAAAAAACTGTCATTTTGAGTGTGACCAATATGAGGCCAGTAAAATCTAATATTTGTATTTGTGATTCTTTCCAAAATACCTGATTCTGCTAAAACTCACATAAATTCAATATTAAAGGCTTTTTAAGACACATTTCATATTTGGTTTTGGAGTTATGATTATAAACCTTTCATATTTAGTATGACAGTTACACTGGTATATTGAATAAAAAACTAACTTGTGTCTTTGCAAACCATACAAAAGATCATTTTTCTAGTACAACTAACCAAAATACATATCTCTAGGCATTATTAGCCATTTTGCATGTGTTGTTTAGAAGTTATGTTTGAATACATTTTTATTGCTTTTTTCGCATTATCTCAGGATTCTAAGACTATTATAGTCATATTGAGTAAAAAAACTACTTTTTGCATTTGCAAGATTTAAAAAAGCATATGTTTCGAGTAAAACTCCCAAAGATGCAATATTTCAGGCATTATTAGCTATTTTTCATGTGTGGTGTAGGAGTTATGTTTAAATAACTGTCATATTGAGTGTTACAGTATACAGTCATATTGAGTAAAACCTCATTTTTGTATTTGCAGACCATTGAAAAACAACTGTATCTAGTAAAACTTATATGTATTCAATATCACAGGCATTTTTAGACATTTTGCACGTTTGGATTAGGAATTATGTTGGAATACATTTTTATTGCTTTTTTCGCATTATCTCAGGATTCTAAGTACATTACTGTCAAATTGAGTAACAAATCAAATTTTGTTTTTGCAAACCTTACCAAATGTTTTTTTTTTCAGGACAACTCTCGAAGATGCATTTCTTCAGGCATTATTAGACATTTTGCATGTGTATTTTTGGAGTTATGTTTCAAAAACTGTCATTTTGAGTGTGACCAATATGAGGCCAGTAAAATCTAATATTTGTATTTGTGATTCTTTCCAAAATACCGGATTCTGCTAAAACTCACATAAATTCAATATTAAAGGCTTTTTAAGACAAATTTCATATTTGGTTTTGGAGTTATGATTATAAACCTTTTATATTAAGTATGACAGTTACACTGTTATATTGAATAAAAAACTAACTTGTGTCTTTGCAAACCTTACAAAAGATCAGTTTTCTAGTACAACTAACCAAAATACATATCTCTAGGCATTATTAGCCATTTTGCATTTGTTGTTTAGAAGTTATGTTTGAATACATTTTTATTGCTTTTTTCGCATTATCTCAGGATTCTAAGACTATCATAGTCATATTGAGTAAAAAACTACTTTTTGCATTTGCAAGATTTAAAAAAGCATATGTTTCGAGTAAAACTCCCAAAGATGCAATATTTCAGGCATTATTAGCTATTTTTCATGTGTGGTGTAGGAGTTATGTTTAAATAACTGTCATATTGAGTGTTACAGTATACAGTCATATTGAGTAAAACCTCATTTTTGTATTTGCAAACCATTGAAAAACAACTGTATCTAGTAAAACTTATATGTATTCAATATCACAGGCATTTTTAGACATTTTGCACGTTTGGATTAGGAATTATGTTGGAGTACATTTTTATTGCTTTTTTCGCATTATCTCAGGATTCTAAGTACATTACTGTCAAATTGAGTAACAAATCAAATTTTGTTTTTGCAAACCTTACCAAATTTTTTTTTCTGGAAAACTCTCGAAGATGCATTTCTTCAGGCATTATTAGACATTTTGCATGTGTATTTTTGGAGTTATGTTTCAAAAACTGTCATTTTGAGTGTGACCAATATGAGGCCAGTAAAATCTAATATTTGTATTTGTGATTCTTTCCCAAATACCTGATTCTGCTAAAACTCACATAAATTAAATATTAAAGGCTTTTTAAGACAAATTTCATATTTGGTTTTGGAGTTATGATTATAAACCTTTCATATTTAGTATGACAGTTACACTGTTATATTGAATTAAAAAACTAACTTGTGTCTTTGCAAACCTTACAAAAGATCATTTTTTCTAGTACAACTAACAAAAAAACATATCTCTAGGCATTATTAGCCATTTTGCATGTGTTGTTTAGAAGTTATGTTTGAATACATTTTTATTGCTTTTTTCGCATTATCTCAGGATTCTAAGACTATTATAGTCATATTGAGTAAAAAACTACTTTTTGCATTTTCAAGATTTAAAAAAGCATATGTTTCGAGTAAAACTCCCAAAGATGCATTATTTCAGGCATTATTAGCTATTTTTCATGTGTGGTGTAGGAGTTATGTTTAAATAACTGTCATATTGAGTGTTACAGTATACAGTCATATTGAGTAAAACCTCATTTTTGTATTTGCAGACCATTGAAAAACAACTGTATCTAGTAAAACTTATATGTATTCAATATCACAGGCATTTTTAGACATTTTGCACGTTTGGATTAGGAATTATGTTGGAATACATTTTTATTGCTTTTTTCGCATTATCTCAGGATTCTAAGTACATTACTGTCAAATTGAGTAACAAATCAAATTTTGTTTTTGCAAACCTTACCAAATGTTTTTTTTCTGGAAAACTCTCGAAGATGCATTTCTTCAGGCATTATTAGACATTTTGCATGTGTATTTTTGGAGTTATGTTTCAAAAACTGTCATTTTGAGTGTGACCAATATGAGACCAATAAAATCTAATATTTGTATTTGTGATTCTTTCCAAAATACCTGATTCTGCTAAAACTCACATAAATTCAATATTAAAGGCTTTTTAAGACAAATTTCATATTTGGTTTTGGAGTTATGATTATAAACCTTTCATATTTAGTATGACAGTTACACTGTTATATTGAATAAAAAACTAACTTGTGTCTTTGCAAACCTTACAAAAGATCATTTTTCTAGTACAACTAACCAAAATACATATCTCTAGGCATTATTAGCCTTTTTGCATTTGTTGTTTAGAAGTTATGTTTGAATACATTTTTATTGCTTTTTTCGCATTATCTCAGGATTCTAAGACTATTATAGTCATATTGAGTAAAAAAACTACTTTTTGCATTTGCAAGATTTAAAAAAGCATATGTTTCGAGTAAAACTCCCAAAGATGCATTATTTCAGGCATTATTAGCCATTTTTCATGTGTGGTGTAGGAGTTATGTTTAAATAACTGTCATATTGACTGTTACAGTATACAGTCATATTGAGTAAAACCTAATTTTTGTATTTGCAAACCATTGAAAAACAACTGTATCTAGTAAAACTCACATGTATTCAATATCACAGGCATTTTTAGACATTTTGCACGTTTGGATTAGGAATTATGTTGGAATACATTTCTATTGCTTTTTTCGCATTATCTCAGGATTCTAAGTACATTACTGTCAAATTGAGTAACAAATCAAATTTTGTTTTTGCAAACCTTACCTAATGTTTTTTTTCTGGAAAACTCTCGAAGATGCATTTCTTCAGGCATTATTAGACATTTTGCATGTGTATTTTTGGAGTTATGTTTCAAAAACTGTCATTTTGAGTGTGACCAATATGAGGCCAGTAAAATCTAATATTTGTATTTGTGATTCTTTCCAAAATACCTGATTCTGCTAAAACTCACATAAATTCAATATTAAAGGCTTTTTAAGACACATTTCATATTTGGTTTTGGAGTTATGATTATAAACCTTTCATATTTAGTATGACGGTTACACTGGTATATTGAATAAAAAACTAACTTGTGTCTTTGCAAACCTTTCAAAAGATCATTTTTCTAGTACAACTAACCAAAATACATATCTCTAGGCATTATTAGCCATTTTGCATGTGTTGTTTAGAAGTTATGTTTGAATACATTTGTATTGCTTTTTTCGCATTATCTCAGGATTCTAAGACTATTATAGTCATATTGAGTAAAAAAACTACTTTTTGCATTTGCAAGATTTAAAAAAGCATATGTTTCGAGTAAAACTCCCAAAGATGCATTATTTCATGCATTATTAGCCATTTTTCATGTGTGGTGTAGGAGTTATGTTTAAATAACTGTCATATTGAGTGTTACAGTATACAGTTATATTGAGTAAAACCTCATTTTTGTATTTGCAAACCATTGAAAAACAACTGTATCTAGTAAAACTCACATGTATTCAATATCACAGGCATTTTTAGACATTTTGCACGTTTGGATTAGGAATTATGTTTGAATACATTTTTATTGCTTTTTTCGCATTATCTCAGGATTCTAAGTACATTACTGTCAAATTGAGTAACAAATCAAATTTTGTTTTTGCAAACCTTACCAAATGTTTTTTTCTGGAAAACTCTCGAAGATGCATTTCTTCAGGCATTATTAGACATTTTGCATGTGTATTTTTGGAGTTATGTTTCAAAAACTGTCATTTTGAGTGTGACCAATAAGAGGCCAGTAAAATCTAATATTTGTATTTGTGATTCTTTCCAAAATACCTGATTCTGCTAAAACTCACATAAATTCAATATTAAAGGCTTTTTAAGACAAATTTCATATTTGGTTTTGGAGTAATGATTATAAACCTTTCATATTTAGTATGACAGTTACACTGTTGTATTGAATAAAAAAACTAACTTGTGTCTTTGCAAACCTTACAAAAGATCATTTTTCTAGTACAACTAACAAAAAAACATATCTCTAGGCATTATTAGCCATTTTGCATGTGTTGTTTAGAAGTTATGTTTGAATACATTTTTATTGCTTTTTTCGCATTATCTCAGGATTCTAAGACTATTATAGTCATATTGAGTAAAAAAACAACTTTTTGCATTTGCAAGATTTAAAAAAGCATATGTTTCGAGTAAAACTCCCAGAGATGCATTATTTCAGGCATTGTTAGCCATTTTTCATGTGTGGTGTAGGAGTTATGTTTAAATAACTGTCATATTGAGTGTTACAGTATACAGTCATATTGAGTAAGACCTCATTTTTGTATTTGCAAACCATTGAAAAACAACTGTATCTAGTAAAACTCACATGTATTCAATATCACAGGCATTTTTAGACATTTTGCACGATTGGATTAGGAATTATGTTGGAATACATTTTTATTGCTTTTTTCGCATTATCTCAGGATTCTAAGTACATTACTGTCAAATTGAGTAACAAATCAAATTTTGTTTTTGCAAACCTTACCAAATGTTTTTTTTTTCAGGACAACTCTCGAAGATGCATTTCTTCAGGCATTATTAGACATTTTGCATGTGTATTTTTGGAGTTATGTTTCAAAAACTGTCATTTTGAGTGTGACCAATATGAGGCCAGTAAAATCTAATATTTGTATTTGTGATTCTTTCCAAAATACCTGATTCTGCTAAAACTCACATAAATTCAATATTAAAGGCTTTTTAAGACAAATTTCATATTTGGTTTTGGAGTTATGATTATAAACCTTTTATATTAAGTATGACAGTTACACTGTTATATTGAATAAAAAACTAATTTGTGTCTTTGCAAACCTTACAAAAGATCAGTTTTCTAGTACAACTAACCAAAATACATATCTCTAGGCATTATTAGCCATTTTGCATTTGTTGTTTAGAAGTTATGTTTGAATACATTTTTATTGCTTTTTTCGCATTATCTCAGGATTCTAAGACTATCATAGTCATATTGAGTAAAAAACTACTTTTTGCATTTGCAAGATTTAAAAAAGCATATGTTTCGAGTAAAACTCCCAAAGATGCAATATTTCAGGCATTATTAGCTATTTTTCATGTGTGGTGTAGGAGTTATGTTTAAATAACTGTCATATTGAGTGTTACAGTATACAGTCATATTGAGTAAAACCTCATTTTTGTATTTGCAAACCATTGAAAAACAACTGTATCTAGTAAAACTTATATGTATTCAATATCACAGGCATTTTTAGACATTTTGCACGTTTGGATTAGGAATTATGTTGGAGTACATTTTTATTGCTTTTTTCGCATTATCTCAGGATTCTAAGTACATTACTGTCAAATTGAGTAACAAATCAAATTTTGTTTTTGCAAACCTTACCAAATTTTTTTTTTCTGGAAAACTCTCGAAGATGCATTTCTTCAGGCATTATTAGACATTTTGCATGTGTATTTTTGGAGTTATGTTTCAAAAACTGTCATTTTGAGTGTGCCCAATATGAGGCCAGTAAAATCTAATATTTGTATTTGTGATTCTTTCCAAAATACCTGATTCTGCTAAAACTTACATAAATTCAATATTAAAGTATTTTTAAGACAAATTTCATATTTGGTTTTGGAGTTATGATTATAAACCTTTCATATTTAGTATGACGGTTACACTGTTATATTGAATAAAAAAACTAACTTTTGTCTTTGCAAACCTTACAAAAGATCATTTTTCTAGTACAACTAACAAAAAAACATATCTCTAGGCATTATTAGCCATTTTGCATGTGTTGTTTAGAAGTTATGTTTGAATACATTTTTATTGCTTTTTTCGCATTATCTCAGGATTCTACGACTATTATAGTCATATTGAGTAAAAAACTACTTTTTGCATTTTCAAGATTTAAAAAAGCATATGTTTCGAGTAAAACTCCCAAAGATGCATTATTTCAGGCATTATTAGCTATTTTTCATGTGTGGTGTAGGAGTTATGTTTAAATAACTGTCATATTGAGTGTTACAGTATATAGTCATATTGAGTAAAGCCTCATTTTTGTATTTGCAAACCATTGAAAAACAACTGTATCTAGTAAAACTTATATGTATTCAATATCACAGGCATTTTTAGACATTTTGCACATTTGGATTAGGAATTATGTTGGAATACATTTTTATTGCTTTTTTCGCATTATCTCAGGATTCTAAGTACATTACTGTCAAATTGAGTAACAAATCAAATTTTGTTTTTGCGAACCTTACCAAATGTTTTTTTTCTGGAAAACTCTCGAAGATGCATTTCTTCAGGCATTATTAGACATTTTGCATGTGTATTTTTGGAGTTATGTTTCAAAAACTGTCATTTTGAGTGTGACCAATATGAGGCCAGTAAAATCTAATATTTGTATTTGTGATTCTTTCCCAAATACCTGATTCTGCTAAAACTCACATAAATTCAATATTAAAGGCTTTTTAAGACAAATTTCATATTTGGTTTTGGAGTTATGATTATAAACCTTTCATATTTAGTATGACAGTTACACTGTTATATTGAATTAAAAAACTAACTTGTGTCTTTGCAAACCTTACAAAAGATAATTTTTCTAGTACAACTAACAAAAAAACATATCTCTAGGCATTATTAGCCATTTTGCATGTGTTGTTTAGAAGTTATGTTTGAATACATTTGTATTGCTTTTTTCGCATTATCTCAGGATTCTAAGACTATTATAGTCATATTGAGTAAAAAAACTACTTTTTGCATTTGCAAGATTTAAAAAAGCATATGTTTCGAGTAAAACTCCCAAAGATGCATTATTTCAGGCATTATTAGCCATTTTTCATGTGTGGTGTAGGAGTTATGTTTAAATAACTGTCATATTGAGTGTTACAGTATACAGTTATATTGAGTAAAACCTCATTTTTGTATTTGCAAACCATTGAAAAACAACTGTATCTAGTAAAACTCACATGTATTCAATATCACAGGCATTTTAGACATTTTGCACGTTTGGATTAGGAATTATGTTGGAATACATTATTATTGCTTTTTTCGCATTATCACAGGATTCTAAGTACATTACTGTCAAATTGAGTAACAAATAAATTTTGTTTTTGCAAACCTTACCTAATGTTTTTTTTCAGGAACACTCTCGAAGATGCATTTCTTCAGGCATTATTAGACATTTTGCATGTGTATTTTTGGAGTTATGTTTCAAAAACTGTCATTTTGAGTGTGACCAATATGAGGCCAGTAAAATCTAATATTTGTATTTGTGATTCTTTCCAAAATACCTGATTCTGCTAAAACTCACATAAATTCAATATTAAAGGCTTTTTAAGACACATTTCATATTTGGTTTTGGAGTTATGATTATAAACCTTTCATATTTAGTATGACGGTTACACTGTTATATTGAATAAAAAAACTAACTTGTGTCTTTGCAAACCTTACAAAAGATCATTTTTCTAGTACAACTAACCAAAATACATATCTCTAGGCATTATTAGCCATTTTGCATGTGTTGTTTAGAAGTTATGTTTGAATACATTTTTATTGCTTTTTTCGCATTATCTCAGGATTCTAAGACTATTATAGTCATATTGAGTAAAAAAACTACTTTTTGCATTTGCAAGATTTAAAAAAGCATATGTTTCGAGTAAAACTCCCAAAGATGCATTATTTCAGGCATTATTAGCCATTTTTCATGTGTGGTGTAGGAGTTATGTTTAAATAACTGTCATATTGAGTGTTACAGTATACAGTTATATTGAGTAAAACCTCATTTTTGTATTTGCAAACCATTGAAAAACAACTGTATCTAGTAAAACTCACATGTATTCAATATCACAGGCATTTTTAGACATTTTGCACGTTTGGATTAGGAATTATGTTGGAATACATTTTTATTGCTTTTTTCGCATTATCACAGGATTCTAAGTACATTACTGTCAAATTGAGTAACAAATCAAATTTTGTTTTTGCAAACCTTACCAAATATTTTTTTTTCAGGAACACTCTCGAAGATGCATTTCTTCAGGCATTATTAGACATTTTGCATGTGTATTTTTGGAGTTATGTTTCAAAAACTGTCATTTTGAGTGTGACCAATATGAGGCCAGTAAAATCTAATATTTGTATTTGTGATTCTTTCCAAAATACCTGATTCTGCTAAAACTTACATAAATTCAATAATAAAGGCTTTTTAAGACAAATTTCATATTTGGTTTTGGAGTTATGATTATAAACCTTTCATATTTAGTATGACAGTTATACTGTTATATTGAATAAAAAAACTAACTTTTGTCTTTGCAAACCTTACAAAAGATCATTTTTCTAGTACAACTAACCAAAAAACATATCTCTAGGCATTATTAGCCATTTTGCATTTGTTGTTTAGAAGTTATGTTTGAATACATTTGTATTGCTTTTTTCGCATTATCTCAGGATTCTAAGACTATTATAGTCATATTGAGTAAAACAACTACTTTTTGCATTTGCAAGCTTTAAAAAAGCATATGTTTCGAGTAAAACTCCCAAAGATGCATTGTTTCAGTTATTATTAGCCATTTTTCATGTGTGGTGTAGGAGTTATGTTTAAATAACTGTCATATTGACTGTTACAGTATACAGTTATATTGAGTAAAACCTAATTTTTGTATTTGCAAACCATTGAAAAACAACTGTATCTAGTAAAACTCACATGTATTCAATATCACAGGCATTTTTAGACATTTTGCACGTTTGGATTAGGAATTATGTTGGAATACATTTCTTATGCTTTTTTCGCATTATCTCAGGATTCTAAGTACATTACTGTCAAATTGAGTAACAAATCAAATTTTGTTTTTGCAAACCTTACCTAATGTTTTTTTTCTGGAAAACTCTCGAAGATGCATTTCTTCAGGCATTATTAGACATTTTGCATGTGTATTTTTGGAGTTATGTTTAAAAAACTGTCATTTTGAGTGTGACCAATATGAGGCCAGTAAAATCTAATATTTGTATTTGTGATTCTTTCCAAAATACGTGATTCTGCTAAAACTCACATAAATTCAATATTAAAGGCTTTTTAAGACACATTTCATATTTGGTTTTGGAGTTATGATTATAAACCTTTCATATTTAGTATGACGGTTACACTGTTATATTGAATAAAAAAACTAACTTTTGTCTTTTTAAACCTTACAAAAGATCATTTTTCTAGTACAACTAACAAAAAAACATATCTCTAGGCATTATTAGCCATTTTGCATGTGTTGTTTAGAAGTTATGTTTGAATACATTTTTATTGCTTTTTTCGCATTATCTCAGGATTCTAAGACTATTATAGTCATATTGAGTAAAAAACTACTTTTTGCATTTTCAAGATTTAAAAAAGCATATGTTTCGAGTAAAACTCCCAAAGATGCATTATTTTAGGCATTATTAGCTATTTTTCATGTGTGGTGTAGGAGTTATGTTTAAATAACTGTCATATTGAGTGTTACAGTATACAGTCATATTGAGTAAAACCTCATTTTTGTATTTGCAGACCATTGAAAAACAACTGTATCTAGTAAAACTTATATGTATTCAATATCACAGGCATTTTTAGACATTTTGCACGTTTGGATTAGGAATTATGTTGGAATACATTTCTATTGCTTTTTTCGCATTATCTCAGGATTCTAAGTACATTACTGTCAAATTGAGTAACAAATCAAATTTTGTTTTTGCAAACCTTACCTAATGTTTTTTTTCTGGAAAACTCTCGAAGATGCATTTCTTCAGGCATTATTAGACATTTTGCATGTGTATTTTTGGAGTTATGTTTCAAAAACTGTCATTTTGAGTGTGACCAATATGAGGCCAGTAAAATCTAATATTTGTATTTGTGATTCTTTCCAAAATACCTGATTCTGCTAAAACTCACATAAATTCAATATTAAAGGCTTTTTAAGACACATTTCATATTTGGTTTTGGAGTTATGATTATAAACCTTTCATATTTAGTATGACGGTTACACTGGTATATTGAATAAAAAACTAACTTGTGTCTTTGCAAACCTTTCAAAAGATCATTTTTCTAGTACAACTAACCAAAATACATATCTCTAGGCATTATTAGCCATTTTGCATGTGTTGTTTAGAAGTTATGTTTGAATACATTTTTATTGCTTTTTTCGCATTATCTCAGGATTCTAAGACTATTATAGTCATATTGAGTAAAAAAACTACTTTTTGCATTTGCAAGATTTAAAAAAGCATATGTTTCGAGTAAAACTCCCAAAGATGCATTATTTCATGCATTATTAGCCATTTTTCATGTGTGGTGTAGGAGTTATGTTTAAATAACTGTCATATTGAGTGTTACAGTATACAGTTATATTGAGTAAAACCTCATTTTTGTATTTGCAAACCATTGAAAAACAACTGTATCTAGTAAAACTCACATGTATTCAATATCACAGGCATTTTTAGACATTTTGCACGTTTGGATTAGGAATTATGTTTGAATACATTTTTATTGCTTTTTTCGCATTATCTCAGGATTCTAAGTACATTACTGTCAAATTGAGTAACAAATCAAATTTTGTTTTTGCAAACCTTACCAAATGTTTTTTTCTGGAAAACTCTCGAAGATGCATTTCTTCAGGCATTATTAGACATTTTGCATGTGTATTTTTGGAGTTATGTTTCAAAAACTGTCATTTTGAGTGTGACCAATAAGAGGCCAGTAAAATCTAATATTTGTATTTGTGATTCTTTCCAAAATACCTGATTCTGCTAAAACTCACATAAATTCAATATTAAAGGCTTTTTAAGACAAATTTTATATTTGGTTTTGGAGTAATGATTATAAACCTTTCATATTTAGTATGACAGTTACACTGTTGTATTGAATAAAAAAACTAACTTGTGTCTTTGCAAACCTTACAAAAGATCATTTTTCTAGTACAACTAACAAAAAAACATATCTCTAGGCATTATTAGCCATTTTTCATGTGTTGTTTAGAAGTTATGTTTGAATACATTTTTATTGCTTTTTTCGCATTATCTCAGGATTCTAAGACTATTATAGTCATATTGAGTAAAAAAACTACTTTTTGCATTTGCAAGATTTAAAAAAGCATATGTTTCGAGTAAAACTCCCAGAGATGCATTATTTCAGGCATTGTTAGCCATTTTTCATGTGTGGTGTAGGAGTTATGTTTAAATAACTGTCATATTGAGTGTTACAGTATACAGTCATATTGAGTAAGACCTCATTTTTGTATTTGCAAACCATTGAAAAACAACTGTATCTAGTAAAACTCACATGTATTCAATATCACAGGCATTTTTAGACATTTTGCACGATTGGATTAGGAATTATGTTGGAATACATTTTTATTGCTTTTTTCGCATTATCTCAGGATTCTAAGTACATTACTGTCAAATTGAGTAACAAATCAAATTTTGTTTTTGCAAACCTTACCAAATGTTTTTTTTTTCAGGACAACTCTCGAAGATGCATTTCTTCAGGCATTATTAGACATTTTGCATGTGTATTTTTGGAGTTATGTTTCAAAAACTGTCATTTTGAGTGTGACCAATATGAGGCCAGTAAAATCTAATATTTGTATTTGTGATTCTTTCCAAAATACCTGATTCTGCTAAAACTCACATAAATTCAATATTAAAGGCTTTTTAAGACAAATTTCATATTTGGTTTTGGAGTTATGATTATAAACCTTTTATATTAAGTATGACAGTTACACTGTTATATTGAATAAAAAACTAACTTGTGTCTTTGCAAACCTTACAAAAGATCAGTTTTCTAGTACAACTAACCAAAATACATATCTCTAGGCATTATTAGCCATTTTGCATTTGTTGTTTAGAAGTTATGTTTGAATACATTTTTATTGCTTTTTTCGCATTATCTCAGGATTCTAAGACTATCATAGTCATATTGAGTAAAAAACTACTTTTTGCATTTGCAAGATTTAAAAAAGCATATGTTTCGAGTAAAACTCCCAAAGATGCAATATTTCAGGCATTATTAGCTATTTTTCATGTGTGGTGTAGGAGTTATGTTTAAATAACTGTCATATTGAGTGTTACAGTATACAGTCATATTGAGTAAAACCTCATTTTTGTATTTGCAAACCATTGAAAAACAACGGTATCTAGTAAAACTTATATGTATTCAATATCACAGGCATTTTTAGACATTTTGCACGTTTGGATTAGGAATTATGTTGGAGTACATTTTTATTGCTTTTTTCGCATTATCTCAGGATTCTAAGTACATTACTGTCAAATTGAGTAACAAATCAAATTTTGTTTTTGCAAACCTTACCAAATTTTTTTTTTCTGGAAAACTCTCGAAGATGCATTTCTTCAGGCATTATTAGACATTTTGCATGTGTATTTTTGGAGTTATGTTTCAAAAACTGTCATTTTGAGTGTGCCCAATATGAGGCCAGTAAAATCTAATATTTGTATTTGTGATTCTTTCCAAAATACCTGATTCTGCTAAAACTTACATAAATTCAATATTAAAGTATTTTTAAGACAAATTTCATATTTGGTTTTGGAGTTATGATTATAAACCTTTCATATTTAGTATGACAGTTACACTGTTATATTGAATAAAAAACTAACTTGTGTCTTTGCAAACCTTACAAAAGATCATTTTTCTAGTACAACTAACCAAAATACATATCTCTAGGCATTATTAGCCTTTTTGCATTTGTTGTTTAGAAGTTATGTTTGAATACATTTTTATTGCTTTTTTCGCATTATCTCAGGATTCTAAGACTATTATAGTCATATTGAGTAAAACAACTACTTTTTGCATTTGCAAGCTTTAAAAAAGCATATGTTTCGAGTAAAACTCCCAAAGATGCATTATTTCAGGCATTATTAGCCATTTTTCATGTGTGGTGTATGAGTTATGTTTAAATAACTGTCATATTGACTGTTACAGTATACAGTTATATTGAGTAAAACCTAATTTTTGTATTTGCAAACCATTGAAAAACAACTGTATCTAGTAAAACTCACATGTATTCAATATCACAGGCATTTTTAGACATTTTGCACGTTTGGATTAGGAATTATGTTGGAATACATTTCTATTGCTTTTTTCGCATTATCTCAGGATTCTAAGTACATTACTGTCAAATTGAGTAACAAATCAAATTTTGTTTTTGCAAACCTTACCTAATGTTTTTTTTCTGGAAAACTCTCGAAGATGCATTTCTTCAGGCATTATTAGACATTTTGCATGTGTATTTTTGGAGTTATGTTTAAAAAACTGTCATTTTGAGTGTGACCAATATGAGGCCAGTAAAATCTAATATTTGTATTTGTGATTCTTTCCAAAATACGTGATTCTGCTAAAACTCACATAAATTCAATATTAAAGGCTTTTTAAGACACATTTCATATTTGGTTTTGGAGTTATGATTATAAACCTTTCATATTTAGTATGACGGTTACACTGTTATATTGAATAAAAAAACTAACTTTTGTCTTTTTAAACCTTACAAAAGATCATTTTTCTAGTACAACTAACAAAAAAACATATCTCTAGGCATTATTAGCCATTTTGCATGTGTTGTTTAGAAGTTATGTTTGAATACATTTTTATTGCTTTTTTCGCATTATCTCAGGATTCTAAGACTATTATAGTCATATTGAGTAAAAAACTACTTTTTGCATTTTCAAGATTTAAAAAAGCATATGTTTCGAGTAAAACTCCCAAAGATGCATTATTTTAGGCATTATTAGCTATTTTTCATGTGTGGTGTAGGAGTTATGTTTAAATAACTGTCATATTGAGTGTTACAGTATACAGTCATATTGAGTAAAACCTCATTTTTGTATTTGCAGACCATTGAAAAACAACTGTATCTAGTAAAACTTATATGTATTCAATATCACAGGCATTTTTAGACATTTTGCACGTTTGGATTAGGAATTATGTTGGAATACATTTTTATTGCTTTTTTCGCATTATCTCAGGATTCTAAGTACATTACTGTCAAATTGAGTAACAAATCAAATTTTGTTTTTGCAAACCTTACCAAATGTTTTTTTTCTGGAAAACTCTCGAAGATGCATTTCTTCAGGCATTATTAGACATTTTGCATGTGTATTTTTGGAGTTATGTTTCAAAAACTGTCATTTTGAGTGTGACCAATATGAGGCCAGTAAAATCTAATATTTGTATTTGTGATTCTTTCCAAAATACCTGATTCTGCTAAAACTCACATAAATTCAATATTAAAGGCTTTTTAAGACACATTTCATATTTGGTTTTGGAGTTATGATTATAAACCTTTCATATTTAGTATGACGGTTACACTGGTATATTGAATAAAAAACTAACTTGTGTCTTTGCAAACCTTTCAAAAGATCATTTTTCTAGTACAACTAACCAAAATACATATCTCTAGGCATTATTAGCCATTTTGCATGTGTTGTTTAGAAGTTATGTTTGAATACATTTTTATTGCTTTTTTCGCATTATCTCAGGATTCTAAGACTATTATAGTCATATTGAGTAAAAAAACTACTTTTTGCATTTGCAAGATTTAAAAAAGCATATGTTTCGAGTAAAACTCCCAAAGATGCATTATTTCATGCATTATTAGCCATTTTTCATGTGTGGTGTAGGAGTTATGTTTAAATAACTGTCATATTGAGTGTTACAGTATACAGTCATATTGAGTAAAACCTCATTTTTGTATTTGCAAACCATTGAAAAACAACTGTATCTAGTAAAACTTATATGTATTCAATATCACAGGCATTTTTAGACATTTTGCACGTTTGGATTAGGAATTATGTTGGAGTACATTTTTATTGCTTTTTTCGCATTATCTCAGGATTCTAAGTACATTACTGTCAAATTGAGTAACAAATCAAATTTTGTTTTTGCAAACCTTACCAAATTTTTTTTTTCTGGAAAACTCTCGAAGATGCATTTCTTCAGGCATTATTAGACATTTTGCATGTGTATTTTTGGAGTTATGTTTCAAAAACTGTCATTTTGAGTGTGCCCAATATGAGGCCAGTAAAATCTAATATTTGTATTTGTGATTCTTTCCAAAATACCTGATTCTGCTAAAACTTACATAAATTCAATATTAAAGTATTTTTAAGACAAATTTCATATTTGGTTTTGGAGTTATGATTATAAACCTTTCATATTTAGTATGACGGTTACACTGTTATATTGAATAAAAAAACTAACTTGTGTCTTTGCAAACCTTACAAAAGATCATTTTTCTAGTACAACTAACCAAAATACATATCTCTAGGCATTATTAGCCATTTTGCATGTGTTGTTTAGAAGTTATGTTTGAATACATTTTTATTGCTTTTTTCGCATTATCTCAGGATTCTAAGACTATCATAGTCATATTGAGTAAAAAACTACTTTTTGCATTTGCAAGATTTAAAAAAGCATATGTTTCGAGTAAAACTCCCAAAGATGCAATATTTCAGGCATTATTAGCTATTTTTCATGTGTGGTGTAGGAGTTATGTTTAAATAACTGTCATATTGAGTGTTACAGTATACAGTCATATTGAGTAAAACCTCATTTTTGTATTTGCAAACCATTGAAAAACAACTGTATCTAGTAAAACTTATATGTATTCAATATCACAGGCATTTTTAGACATTTTGCACGTTTGGATTAGGAATTATGTTGGAGTACATTTTTATTGCTTTTTTCGCATTATCTCAGGATTCTAAGTACATTACTGTCAAATTGAGTAACAAATCAAATTTTGTTTTTGCAAACCTTACCAAATTTTTTTTTTCTGGAAAACTCTCGAAGATGCATTTCTTCAGGCATTATTAGACATTTTGCATGTGTATTTTTGGAGTTATGTTTCAAAAACTGTCATTTTGAGTGTGCCCAATATGAGGCCAGTAAAATCTAATATTTGTATTTGTGATTCTTTCCAAAATACCTGATTCTGCTAAAACTTACATAAATTCAATATTAAAGTATTTTTAAGACAAATTTCATATTTGGTTTTGGAGTTATGATTATAAACCTTTCATATTTAGTATGACGGTTACACTGTTATATTAAATAAAAAAACTAACTTTTGTCTTTGCAAACCTTACAAAATATCATTTTTCTAGTACAACTAACAAAAAAACATATCTCTAGGCATTATTAGCCATTTTGCATGTGTTGTTTAGAAGTTATGTTTGAATACATTTTTATTGCTTTTTTCGCATTATCTCAGGATTCTACGACTATTATAGTCATATTGAGTAAAAAACTACTTTTTGCATTTTCAAGATTTAAAAAAGCATATGTTTCGAGTAAAACTCCCAAAGATGCATTATTTCAGGCATTATTAGCTATTTTTCATGTGTGGTGTAGGAGTTATGTTTAAATAACTGTCATATTGAGTGTTACAGTATATAGTCATATTGAGTAAAGCCTCATTTTTGTATTTGCAAACCATTGAAAAACAACTGTATCTAGTAAAACTTATATGTATTCAATATCACAGGCATTTTTAGACATTTTGCACATTTGGATTAGGAATTATGTTGGAATACATTTTTATTGCTTTTTTCGCATTATCTCAGGATTCTAAGTACATTACTGTCAAATTGAGTAACAAATCAAATTTTGTTTTTGCGAACCTTACCAAATGTTTTTTTTCTGGAAAACTCTCGAAGATGCATTTCTTCAGGCATTATTAGACATTTTGCATGTGTATTTTTGGAGTTATGTTTCAAAAACTGTCATTTTGAGTGTGACCAATATGAGGCCAGTAAAATCTAATATTTGTATTTGTGATTCTTTCCAAAATACGTGATTCTGCTAAAACTCACATAAATTCAATATTAAAGGCTTTTTAAGACACATTTCATATTTGGTTTTGGAGTTATGATTATAAACCTTTCATATTTAGTATGACAGTTACACTGGTATATTGAATAAAAAACTAACTTGTGTCTTTGCAAACCTTACAAAAGATCAGTTTTCTAGTACAACTAACCAAAATACATATCTCTAGGCATTATTAGCCTTTTTGCATTTGTTGTTTAGAAGTTATGTTTGAATACATTTTTATTGCTTTTTTCGCATTATCTCAGGATTCTAAGACTATTATAGTCATATTGAGTAAAACAACTACTTTTTGCATTTGCAAGCTTTAAAAAAGCATATGTTTCGAGTAAAACTCCCAAAGATGCATTATTTCAGGCATTATTAGCCATTTTTCATGTGTGGTGTATGAGTTATGTTTAAATAACTGTCATATTGACTGTTACAGTATACAGTTATATTGAGTAAAACCTAATTTTTGTATTTGCAAACCATTGAAAAACAACTGTATCTAGTAAAACTCACATGTATTCAATATCACAGGCATTTTTAGACATTTTGCACGTTTGGATTAGGAATTATGTTGGAATACATTTCTATTGCTTTTTTCGCATTATCTCAGGATTCTAAGTACATTACTGTCAAATTGAGTAACAAATCAAATTTTGTTTTTGCAAACCTTACCTAATGTTTTTTTTCTGGAAAACTCTCGAAGATGCATTTCTTCAGGCATTATTAGACATTTTGCATGTGTATTTTTGGAGTTATGTTTCAAAAACTGTCATTTTGAGTGAGACCAATATGAGGCCAGTAAAATCTAATATTTGTATTTGTGATTCTTTCCAAAATACGTGATTCTGCTAAAACTCACATAAATTCAATATTAAAGGCTTTTTAAGACACATTTCATATTTGGTTTTGGAGTTATGATTATAAACCTTTCATATTTAGTATGACGGTTACACTGTTATATTGAATAAAAAAACTAACTTTTGTCTTTTTAAACCTTACAAAAGATCATTTTTCTAGTACAACTAACAAAAAAACATATCTCTAGGCATTATTAGCCATTTTGCATGTGTTGTTTAGAAGTTATGTTTGAATACATTTTTATTGCTTTTTTCGCATTATCTCAGGATTCTAAGACTATTATAGTCATATTGAGTAAAAAACTACTTTTTGCATTTTCAAGATTTAAAAAAGCATATGTTTCGAGTAAAACTCCCAAAGATGCATTATTTTAGGCATTATTAGCTATTTTTCATGTGTGGTGTAGGAGTTATGTTTAAATAACTGTCATATTGAGTGTTACAGTATACAGTCATATTGAGTAAAACCTCATTTTTGTATTTGCAGACCATTGAAAAACAACTGTATCTAGTAAAACTTATATGTATTCAATATCACAGGCATTTTTAGACATTTTGCACGTTTGGATTAGGAATTATGTTGGAATACATTTCTATTGCTTTTTTCGCATTATCTCAGGATTCTAAGTACATTACTGTCAAATTGAGTAACAAATCAAATTTTGTTTTTGCAAACCTTACCTAATGTTTTTTTTCTGGAAAACTCTCGAAGATGCATTTCTTCAGGCATTATTAGACATTTTGCATGTGTATTTTTGGAGTTATGTTTCAAAAACTGTCATTTTGAGTGTGACCAATATGAGGCCAGTAAAATCTAATATTTGTATTTGTGATTCTTTCCAAAATACGTGATTCTGCTAAAACTCACATAAATTCAATATTAAAGGCTTTTTAAGACACATTTCATATTTGGTTTTGGAGTTATGATTATAAACCTTTCATATTTAGTATGACAGTTACACTGGTATATTGAATAAAAAACTAACTTGTGTCTTTGCAAACCTTACAAAAGATCAGTTTTCTAGTACAACTAACCAAAATACATATCTCTAGGCATTATTAGCCTTTTTGCATTTGTTGTTTAGAAGTTATGTTTGAATACATTTTTATTGCTTTTTTCGCATTATCTCAGGATTCTAAGACTATTATAGTCATATTGAGTAAAACAACTACTTTTTGCATTTGCAAGCTTTAAAAAAGCATATGTTTCGAGTAAAACTCCCAAAGATGCATTATTTCAGGCATTATTAGCCATTTTTCATGTGTGGTGTATGAGTTATGTTTAAATAACTGTCATATTGACTGTTACAGTATACAGTTATATTGAGTAAAACCTAATTTTTGTATTTGCAAACCATTGAAAAACAACTGTATCTAGTAAAACTCACATGTATTCAATATCACAGGCATTTTTAGACATTTTGCACGTTTGGATTAGGAATTATGTTGGAATACATTTCTATTGCTTTTTTCGCATTATCTCAGGATTCTAAGTACATTACTGTCAAATTGAGTAACAAATCAAATTTTGTTTTTGCAAACCTTACCTAATGTTTTTTTTCTGGAAAACTCTCGAAGATGCATTTCTTCAGGCATTATTAGACATTTTGCATGTGTATTTTTGGAGTTATGTTTCAAAAACTGTCATTTTGAGTGTGACCAATATGAGGCCAGTAAAATCTAATATTTGTATTTGTGATTCTTTCCAAAATACGTGATTCTGCTAAAACTCACATAAATTCAATATTAAAGGCTTTTTAAGACACATTTCATATTTGGTTTTGGAGTTATGATTATAAACCTTTCATATTTAGTATGACGGTTACACTGTTATATTGAATAAAAAAACTAACTTTTGTCTTTTTAAACCTTACAAAAGATCATTTTTCTAGTACAACTAACAAAAAAACATATCTCTAGGCATTATTAGCCATTTTGCATGTGTTGTTTAGAAGTTATGTTTGAATACATTTTTATTGCTTTTTTCGCATTATCTCAGGATTCTAAGACTATTATAGTCATATTGAGTAAAAAACTACTTTTTGCATTTTCAAGATTTAAAAAAGCATATGTTTCGAGTAAAACTCCCAAAGATGCATTATTTTAGGCATTATTAGCTATTTTTCATGTGTGGTGTAGGAGTTATGTTTAAATAACTGTCATATTGAGTGTTACAGTATACAGTCATATTGAGTAAAACCTCATTTTTGTATTTGCAGACCATTGAAAAACAACTGTATCTAGTAAAACTTATATGTATTCAATATCACAGGCATTTTTAGACATTTTGCACGTTTGGATTAGGAATTATGTTGGAATACATTTCTATTGCTTTTTTCGCATTATCTCAGGATTCTAAGTACATTACTGTCAAATTGAGTAACAAATCAAATTTTGTTTTTGCAAACCTTACCTAATGTTTTTTTTCTGGAAAACTCTCGAAGATGCATTTCTTCAGGCATTATTAGACATTTTGCATGTGTATTTTTGGAGTTATGTTTCAAAAACTGTCATTTTGAGTGTGACCAATATGAGGCCAGTAAAATCTAATATTTGTATTTGTGATTCTTTCCAAAATACCTGATTCTGCTAAAACTCACATAAATTCAATATTAAAGGCTTTTTAAGACACATTTCATATTTGGTTTTGGAGTTATGATTATAAACCTTTCATATTTAGTATGACGGTTACACTGGTATATTGAATAAAAAACTAACTTGTGTCTTTGCAAACCTTTCAAAAGATCATTTTTCTAGTACAACTAACCAAAATACATATCTCTAGGCATTATTAGCCATTTTGCATGTGTTGTTTAGAAGTTATGTTTGAATACATTTTTATTGCTTTTTTCGCATTATCTCAGGATTCTAAGACTATTATAGTCATATTGAGTAAAAAAACTACTTTTTGCATTTGCAAGATTTAAAAAAGCATATGTTTCGAGTAAAACTCCCAAAGATGCATTATTTCATGCATTATTAGCCATTTTTCATGTGTGGTGTAGGAGTTATGTTTAAATAACTGTCATATTGAGTGTTACAGTATACAGTTATATTGAGTAAAACCTCATTTTTGTATTTGCAAACCATTGAAAAACAACTGTATCTAGTAAAACTCACATGTATTCAATATCACAGGCATTTTTAGACATTTTGCACGTTTGGATTAGGAATTATGTTTGAATACATTTTTATTGCTTTTTTCGCATTATCTCAGGATTCTAAGTACATTACTGTCAAATTGAGTAACAAATCAAATTTTGTTTTTGCAAACCTTACCAAATGTTTTTTTCTGGAAAACTCTCGAAGATGCATTTCTTCAGGCATTATTAGACATTTTGCATGTGTATTTTTGGAGTTATGTTTCAAAAACTGTCATTTTGAGTGTGACCAATAAGAGGCCAGTAAAATCTAATATTTGTATTTGTGATTCTTTCCAAAATACCGGATTCTGCTAAAACTCACATAAATTCAATATTAAAGGCTTTTTAAGACAAATTTTATATTTGGTTTTGGAGTAATGATTATAAACCTTTCATATTTAGTATGACAGTTACACTGTTGTATTGAATAAAAAAACTAACTTGTGTCTTTGCAAACCTTTCAAAAGATCATTTTTCTAGTACAACTAACCAAAATACATATCTCTAGGCATTATTAGCCATTTTGCATGTGTTGTTTAGAAGTTATGTTTGAATACATTTTTATTGCTTTTTTCGCATTATCTCAGGATTCTAAGACTATTATAGTCATATTGAGTAAAAAAACTACTTTTTGCATTTGCAAGATTTAAAAAAGCATATGTTTCGAGTAAAACTCCCAAAGATGCATTATTTCATGCATTATTAGCCATTTTTCATGTGTGGTGTAGGAGTTATGTTTAAATAACTGTCATATTGAGTGTTACAGTATACAGTTATATTGAGTAAAACCTCATTTTTGTATTTGCAAACCATTGAAAAACAACTGTATCTAGTAAAACTCACATGTATTCAATATCACAGGCATTTTTAGACATTTTGCACGATTGGATTAGGAATTATGTTGGAATACATTTTTATTGCTTTTTTCGCATTATCTCAGGATTCTAAGTACATTACTGTCAAATTGAGTAACAAATCAAATTTTGTTTTTGCAAACCTTACCAAATGTTTTTTTTTTCAGGACAACTCTCGAAGATGCATTTCTTCAGGCATTATTAGACATTTTGCATGTGTATTTTTGGAGTTATGTTTCAAAAACTGTCATTTTGAGTGTGACCAATATGAGGCCAGTAAAATCTAATATTTGTATTTGTGATTCTTTCCAAAATACCTGATTCTGCTAAAACTCACATAAATTCAATATTAAAGGCTTTTTAAGACAAATTTCATATTTGGTTTTGGAGTTATGATTATAAACCTTTTATATTAAGTATGACAGTTACACTGTTATATTGAATAAAAAACTAACTTGTGTCTTTGCAAACCTTACAAAAGATCAGTTTTCTAGTACAACTAACCAAAATACATATCTCTAGGCATTATTAGCCATTTTGCATTTGTTGTTTAGAAGTTATGTTTGAATACATTTTTATTGCTTTTTTCGCATTATCTCAGGATTCTAAGACTATCATAGTCATATTGAGTAAAAAACTACTTTTTGCATTTGCAAGATTTAAAAAAGCATATGTTTCGAGTAAAACTCCCAAAGATGCAATATTTCAGGCATTATTAGCTATTTTTCATGTGTGGTGTAGGAGTTATGTTTAAATAACTGTCATATTGAGTGTTACAGTATACAGTCATATTGAGTAAAACCTCATTTTTGTATTTGCAAACCATTGAAAAACAACTGTATCTAGTAAAACTTATATGTATTCAATATCACAGGCATTTTTAGACATTTTGCACGTTTGGATTAGGAATTATGTTGGAGTACATTTTTATTGCTTTTTTCGCATTATCTCAGGATTCTAAGTACATTACTGTCAAATTGAGTAACAAATCAAATTTTGTTTTTGCAAACCTTACCAAATTTTTTTTTTCTGGAAAACTCTCGAAGATGCATTTCTTCAGGCATTATTAGACATTTTGCATGTGTATTTTTGGAGTTATGTTTCAAAAACTGTCATTTTGAGTGTGCCCAATATGAGGCCAGTAAAATCTAATATTTGTATTTGTGATTCTTTCCAAAATACCTGATTCTGCTAAAACTTACATAAATTCAATATTAAAGTATTTTTAAGACAAATTTCATATTTGGTTTTGGAGTTATGATTATAAACCTTTCATATTTAGTATGACGGTTACACTGTTATATTGAATAAAAAAACTAACTTGTGTCTTTGCAAACCTTACAAAAGATCATTTTTCTAGTACAACTAACCAAAATACATATCTCTAGGCATTATTAGCCATTTTGCATGTGTTGTTTAGAAGTTATGTTTGAATACATTTTTATTGCTTTTTTTGCATTATCTCAGGATTCTAAGACTATCATAGTCATATTGAGTAAAAAACTACTTTTTGCATTTGCAAGATTTAAAAAAGCATATGTTTCGAGTAAAACTCCCAAAGATGCAATATTTCAGGCATTATTAGCTATTTTTCATGTGTGGTGTAGGAGTTATGTTTAAATAACTGTCATATTGAGTGTTACAGTATACAGTCATATTGAGTAAAACCTCATTTTTGTATTTGCAAACCATTGAAAAACAACTGTATCTAGTAAAACTTATATGTATTCAATATCACAGGCATTTTTAGACATTTTGCACGTTTGGATTAGGAATTATGTTGGAGTACATTTTTATTGCTTTTTTCGCATTATCTCAGGATTCTAAGTACATTACTGTCAAATTGAGTAACAAATCAAATTTTGTTTTTGCAAACCTTACCAAATTTTTTTTTTCTGGAAAACTCTCGAAGATGCATTTCTTCAGGCATTATTAGACATTTTGCATGTGTATTTTTGGAGTTATGTTTCAAAAACTGTCATTTTGAGTGTGCCCAATATGAGGCCAGTAAAATCTAATATTTGTATTTGTGATTCTTTCCAAAATACCTGATTCTGCTAAAACTTACATAAATTCAATATTAAAGTATTTTTAAGACAAATTTCATATTTGGTTTTGGAGTTATGATTATAAACCTTTCATATTTAGTATGACGGTTACACTGTTATATTGAATAAAAAAACTAACTTTTGTCTTTGCAAACCTTACAAAAGATCATTTTTCTAGTACAACTAACAAAAAAACATATCTCTAGGCATTATTAGCCATTTTGCATGTGTTGTTTAGAAGTTATGTTTGAATACATTTTTATTGCTTTTTTCGCATTATCTCAGGATTCTACGACTATTATAGTCATATTGAGTAAAAAACTACTTTTTGCATTTTCAAGATTTAAAAAAGCATATGTTTCGAGTAAAACTCCCAAAGATGCATTATTTCAGGCATTATTAGCTATTTTTCATGTGTGGTGTAGGAGTTATGTTTAAATAACTGTCATATTGAGTGTTACAGTATATAGTCATATTGAGTAAAGCCTCATTTTTGTATTTGCAAACCATTGAAAAACAACTGTATCTAGTAAAACTTATATGTATTCAATATCACAGGCATTTTTAGACATTTTGCACATTTGGATTAGGAATTATGTTGGAATACATTTTTATTGCTTTTTTCGCATTATCTCAGGATTCTAAGTACATTACTGTCAAATTGAGTAACAAATCAAATTTTGTTTTTGCGAACCTTACCAAATGTTTTTTTTCTGGAAAACTCTCGAAGATGCATTTCTTCAGGCATTATTAGACATTTTGCATGTGTATTTTTGGAGTTATGTTTCAAAAACTGTCATTTTGAGTGTGACCAATATGAGGCCAGTAAAATCTAATATTTGTATTTGTGATTCTTTCCCAAATACCTGATTCTGCTAAAACTCACATAAATTCAATATTAAAGGCTTTTTAAGACAAATTTCATATTTGGTTTTGGAGTTATGATTATAAACCTTTCATATTTAGTATGACAGTTACACTGTTATATTGAATTAAAAAACTAACTTGTGTCTTTGCAAACCTTACAAAAGATAATTTTTCTAGTACAACTAACAAAAAAACATATCTCTAGGCATTATTAGCCATTTTGCATGTGTTGTTTAGAAGTTATGTTTGAATACATTTGTATTGCTTTTTTCGCATTATCTCAGGATTCTAAGACTATTATAGTCATATTGAGTAAAAAAACTACTTTTTGCATTTGCAAGATTTAAAAAAGCATATGTTTCGAGTAAAACTCCCAAAGATGCATTATTTCAGGCATTATTAGCCATTTTTCATGTGTGGTGTAGGAGTTATGTTTAAATAACTGTCATATTGAGTGTTACAGTATACAGTTATATTGAGTAAAACCTCATTTTTGTATTTGCAAACCATTGAAAAACAACTGTATCTAGTAAAACTCACATGTATTCAATATCACAGGCATTTTAGACATTTTGCACGTTTGGATTAGGAATTATGTTGGAATACATTATTATTGCTTTTTTCGCATTATCACAGGATTCTAAGTACATTACTGTCAAATTGAGTAACAAATGAAATTTTGTTTTTGCAAACCTTACCAAATATTTTTTTTTCAGGAACACTCTCGAAGATGCATTTCTTCAGGCATTATTAGACATTTTGCATGTGTATTTTTGGAGTTATGTTTCAAAAACTGTCATTTTGAGTGTGACCAATATGAGGCCAGTAAAATCTAATATTTGTATTTGTGATTCTTTCCAAAATACCTGATTCTGCTAAAACTTACATAAATTCAATATTAAAGGCTTTTTAAGACAAATTTCATATTTGGTTTTGGAGTTATGATTATAAACCTTTCATATTTAGTATGACAGTTATACTGTTATATTGAATAAAAAAACTAACTTTTGTCTTTGCAAACCTTACAAAAGATCATTTTTCTAGTACAACTAACAAAAAAACATATCTCTAGGCATTATTAGCCATTTTGCATGTGTTGTTTAGAAGTTATGTTTGAATACATTTTTATTGCTTTTTTCGCATTATCTCAGGATTCTAAGACTATTATAGTCATATTGAGTAAAAAACTACTTTTTGCATTTGCAAGATTTAAAAAAGCATATGTTTCGAATAAAACTCCCAAAGATGCATTATTTCAGTTATTATTAGCCATTTTTCATGTGTGGTGTAGGAGTTATGTTTAAATAACTGTCATATTGAGTGTTACAGTATACAGTCATATTGAGTAAAACCTCATTTTTGTATTTGCAAACCATTGAAAAACAACTGTATCTAGTAAAACTCACATGTATTCAATATCACAGGCATTTTTAGACATTTTGCACGTTTGGATTAGGAATTATGTTGGAATACATTTTTATTGCTTTTTTCGCATTATCACAGGATTCTAAGTACATTACTGTCAAATTGAGTAACAAATCAAATTTTGTTTTTGCAAACCTTACCAAATATTTTTTTTTTCCAGGAACACTCTCGAAGATGCATTTCTTCAGGCATTATTAGACATTTTGCATGTGTATTTTTGGAGTTATTTTTCAAAAACTGTCATTTTGAGTGTGACCAATATGAGGCCAGTAAAATCTAATATTTGTATTTGTGATTCTTTCCAAAATACCTGATTCTGCTAAAACTTACATGAATTCAATATTAAAGGCTTTTTAAGACAAATTTCATATTTGGTTTTGGAGTTATGATTATAAACCTTTCATATTTAGTATGACAGTTACACTGTTATATTGAATAAAAAACTAACTTTTGTCTTTGCAAACCTTACAAAAGATCATTTTTCTAGTACAACTAACCAAAATACATATCTCTAGGCATTATTAGCCTTTTTGCATTTGTTGTTTAGAAGTTATGTTTGAATACATTTTCATTGCTTTTTTCGCATTATCTCAGGATTCTAAGACTATTATAGTCATATTGAGTAAAAAAACTACTTTTTGCATTTGCAAGATTTAAAAAAGCATATGTTTCGAGTAAAACTCCCAAAGATGCATTATTTCAGGCATTATTAGCCATTTTTCATGTGTGGTGTAGGAGTTATGTTTAAACAACTGTCATATTGACTGTTACAGTATACAGTTATATTGAGTAAAACCTAATTTTTGTATTTGCAAACCATTGAAAAACAACTGTATCTAGTAAAACTCACATGTATTCAATATCACAGGCATTTTTAGACATTTTGCACGTTTGGATTAGGAATTATGTTGGAATACATTTCTATTGCTTTTTTCGCATTATCTCAGGATTCTAAGTACATTACTGTCAAATTGAGTAACAAATCAATTTTGTTTTTGCAAACCTTACCTAATGTTTTTTTTCTGGAAAACTCTCGAAGATGCATTTCTTCAGGCATTATTAGACATTTTGCATGTGTATTTTTGGAGTTATGTTTCAAAAACTGTCATTTTGAGTGTGACCAATATGAGGCCAGTAAAATCTAATATTTGTATTTGTGATTCTTTCCAAAATACCTGATTCTGCTAAAACTCACATAAATTCAATATTAAAGGCTTTTTAAGACACATTTCATATTTGGTTTTGGAGTTATGATTATAAACCTTTCATATTTAGTATGACGGTTACACTGTTATATTGAATAAAAAAACTAACTTGTGTCTTTGCAAACCTTACAAAAGATCATTTTTCTAGTACAACTAACCAAAATACATATCTCTAGGCATTATTAGCCATTTTGCATGTGTTGTTTAGAAGTTATGTTTGAATACATTTTTATTGCTTTTTTCGCATTATCTCAGGATTCTAAGACTATTATAGTCATATTGAGTAAAAAAACTACTTTTTGCATTTGCAAGATTTAAAAAAGCATATGTTTCGAGTAAAACTCCCAAAGATGCATTATTTCAGGCATTATTAGCCATTTTTCATGTGTGGTGTAGGAGTTATGTTTAAATAACTGTCATATTGAGTGTTACAGTATACAGTTATATTGAGTAAAACCTCATTTTTGTATTTGCAAACCATTGAAAAACAACTGTATCTAGTAAAACTCACATGTATTCAATATCACAGGCATTTTTAGACATTTTGCACGTTTGGATTAGGAATTATGTTGGAATACATTTTTATTGCTTTTTTCGCATTATCACAGGATTCTAAGTACATTACTGTCAAATTGAGTAACAAATCAAATTTTGTTTTTGCAAACCTTACCAAATATTTTTTTTTCAGGAACACTCTCGAAGATGCATTTCTTCAGGCATTATTAGACATTTTGCATGTGTATTTTTGGAGTTATGTTTCAAAAACTGTCATTTTGAGTGTGACCAATATGAGGCCAGTAAAATCTAATATTTGTATTTGTGATTCTTTCCAAAATACCTGATTCTGCTAAAACTTACATAAATTCAATAATAAAGGCTTTTTAAGACAAATTTCATATTTGGTTTTGGAGTTATGATTATAAACCTTTCATATTTAGTATGACAGTTATACTGTTATATTGAATAAAAAAACTAACTTTTGTCTTTGCAAACCTTACAAAAGATCATTTTTCTAGTAAACTAACAAAAAAACATATCTCTAGGCATTATTAGCCATTTTGCATGTGTTGTTTAGAAGTTATGTTTGAATACATTTGTATTGCTTTTTTCGCATTATCTCAGGATTCTAAGACTATTATAGTCATATTGAGTAAAAAACTACTTTTTGCATTTGCAAGATTTAAAAAAGCATATGTTTCGAGTAAAACTCCCAAAGATGCATTGTTTCAGTTATTATTAGCCATTTTTCATGTGTGGTGTAGGAGTTATGTTTAAATAACTGTCATATTGAGTGTTACAGTATACAGTCATATTGAGTAAAACCTCATTTTTGTATTTGCAAACCATTGAAAAACAACTGTATCTAGTAAAACTCACATGTATTCAATATCACAGGCATTTTTAGACATTTTGCACGTTTGGATTAGGAATTATGTTGGAATACATTTTTATTGCTTTTTTCGCATTATCTCAGGATTCTAAGTACATTACTGTCAAATTGAGTAACAAATCAAATTTTGTTTTTGCAAACCTTACCAAATGTTTTTTTTCTGGAAAACTCTCGAAGATGCATTTCTTCAGGCATTATTAGACATTTTGCATGTGTATTTTTGGAGTTATGTTTCAAAAACTGTCATTTTGAGTGTGACCAATATGAGGCCAATAAAATCTAATATTTGTATTTGTGATTCTTTCCAAAATACCTGATTCTGCTAAAACTCACATAAATTCAATATTAAAGGCTTTTTAAGACAAATTTCATATTTGGTTTTGGAGTTATGATTATAAACCTTTCATATTTAGTATGACAGTTACACTGTTATATTGAATAAAAAACTAACTTGTGTCTTTGCAAACCTTACAAAAGATCATTTTTCTAGTACAACTAACCAAAATACATATCTCTAGGCATTATTAGCCTTTTTGCATTTGTTGTTTAGAAGTTATGTTTGAATACATTTTTATTGCTTTTTTCGCATTATCTCAGGATTCTAAGACTATTATAGTCATATTGAGTAAAACAACTACTTTTTGCATTTGCAAGCTTTAAAAAAGCATATGTTTCGAGTAAAACTCCCAAAGATGCATTATTTCAGGCATTATTAGCCATTTTTCATGTGTGGTGTATGAGTTATGTTTAAATAACTGTCATATTGACTGTTACAGTATACAGTTATATTGAGTAAAACCTAATTTTTGTATTTGCAAACCATTGAAAAACAACTGTATCTAGTAAAACTCACATGTATTCAATATCACAGGCATTTTTAGACATTTTGCACGTTTGGATTAGGAATTATGTTGGAATACATTTCTATTGCTTTTTTCGCATTATCTCAGGATTCTAAGTACATTACTGTCAAATTGAGTAACAAATCAAATTTTGTTTTTGCAAACCTTACCTAATGTTTTTTTTCTGGAAAACTCTCGAAGATGCATTTCTTCAGGCATTATTAGACATTTTGCATGTGTATTTTTGGAGTTATGTTTAAAAAACTGTCATTTTGAGTGTGACCAATATGAGGCCAGTAAAATCAAATATTTGTATTTGTGATTCTTTCCAAAATACGTGATTCTGCTAAAACTCACATAAATTCAATATTAAAGGCTTTTTAAGACACATTTCATATTTGGTTTTGGAGTTATGATTATAAACCTTTCATATTTAGTATGACGGTTACACTGTTATATTGAATAAAAAAACTAACTTTTGTCTTTGCAAACCTTACAAAAGATCATTTTTCTAGTACAACTAACAAAAAAACATATCTCTAGGCATTATTAGCCATTTTGCATGTGTTGTTTAGAAGTTATGTTTGAATACATTTTTATTGCTTTTTTCGCATTATCTCAGGATTCTAAGACTATTATAGTCATATTGAGTAAAAAACTACTTTTTGCATTTTCAAGATTTAAAAAAGCATATGTTTCGAGTAAAACTCCCAAAGATGCATTATTTTAGGCATTATTAGCTATTTTTCATGTGTGGTGTAGGAGTTATGTTTAAATAACTGTCATATTGAGTGTTACAGTATACAGTCATATTGAGTAAAACCTCATTTTTGTATTTGCAGACCATTGAAAAACAACTGTATCTAGTAAAACTTATATGTATTCAATATCACAGGCATTTTTAGACATTTTGCACGTTTGGATTAGGAATTATGTTGGAATACATTTTTATTGCTTTTTTCGCATTATCTCAGGATTCTAAGTACATTACTGTCAAATTGAGTAACAAATCAAATTTTGTTTTTGCAAACCTTACCTAATGTTTTTTTTCTGGAAAACTCTCGAAGATGCATTTCTTCAGGCATTATTAGACATTTTGCATGTGTATTTTTGGAGTTATGTTTAAAAAACTGTCATTTTGAGTGTGACCAATATGAGGCCAGTAAAATCTAATATTTGTATTTGTGATTCTTTCCAAAATACGTGATTCTGCTAAAACTCACATAAATTCAATATTAAAGGCTTTTTAAGACACATTTCATATTTGGTTTTGGAGTTATGATTATAAACCTTTCATATTTAGTATGACAGTTACACTGGTATATTGAATAAAAAACTAACTTGTGTCTTTGCAAACCTTACAAAAGATCAGTTTTCTAGTACAACTAACCAAAATACATATCTCTAGGCATTATTAGCCTTTTTGCATTTGTTGTTTAGAAGTTATGTTTGAATACATTTTTATTGCTTTTTTCGCATTATCTCAGGATTCTAAGACTATTATAGTCATATTGAGTAAAACAACTACTTTTTGCATTTGCAAGCTTTAAAAAAGCATATGTTTCGAGTAAAACTCCCAAAGATGCATTATTTCAGGCATTATTAGCCATTTTTCATGTGTGGTGTATGAGTTATGTTTAAATAACTGTCATATTGACTGTTACAGTATACAGTTATATTGAGTAAAACCTAATTTTTGTATTTGCAAACCATTGAAAAACAACTGTATCTAGTAAAACTCACATGTATTCAATATCACAGGCATTTTTAGACATTTTGCACGTTTGGATTAGGAATTATGTTGGAATACATTTCTATTGCTTTTTTCGCATTATCTCAGGATTCTAAGTACATTACTGTCAAATTGAGTAACAAATCAAATTTTGTTTTTGCAAACCTTACCTAATGTTTTTTTTCTGGAAAACTCTCGAAGATGCATTTCTTCAGGCATTATTAGACATTTTGCATGTGTATTTTTGGAGTTATGTTTCAAAAACTGTCATTTTGAGTGTGACCAATATGAGGCCAGTAAAATCTAATATTTGTATTTGTGATTCTTTCCAAAATACGTGATTCTGCTAAAACTCACATAAATTCAATATTAAAGGCTTTTTAAGACACATTTCATATTTGGTTTTGGAGTTATGATTATAAACCTTTCATATTTAGTATGACGGTTACACTGTTATATTGAATAAAAAAACTAACTTTTGTCTTTTTAAACCTTACAAAAGATCATTTTTCTAGTACAACTAACAAAAAAACATATCTCTAGGCATTATTAGCCATTTTGCATGTGTTGTTTAGAAGTTATGTTTGAATACATTTTTATTGCTTTTTTCGCATTATCTCAGGATTCTAAGACTATTATAGTCATATTGAGTAAAAAACTACTTTTTGCATTTTCAAGATTTAAAAAAGCATATGTTTCGAGTAAAACTCCCAAAGATGCATTATTTTAGGCATTATTAGCTATTTTTCATGTGTGGTGTAGGAGTTATGTTTAAATAACTGTCATATTGAGTGTTACAGTATACAGTCATATTGAGTAAAACCTCATTTTTGTATTTGCAGACCATTGAAAAACAACTGTATCTAGTAAAACTTATATGTATTCAATATCACAGGCATTTTTAGACATTTTGCACGTTTGGATTAGGAATTATGTTGGAATACATTTCTATTGCTTTTTTCGCATTATCTCAGGATTCTAAGTACATTACTGTCAAATTGAGTAACAAATCAAATTTTGTTTTTGCAAACCTTACCTAATGTTTTTTTTCTGGAAAACTCTCGAAGATGCATTTCTTCAGGCATTATTAGACATTTTGCATGTGTATTTTTGGAGTTATGTTTCAAAAACTGTCATTTTGAGTGTGACCAATATGAGGCCAGTAAAATCTAATATTTGTATTTGTGATTCTTTCCAAAATACGTGATTCTGCTAAAACTCACATAAATTCAATATTAAAGGCTTTTTAAGACACATTTCATATTTGGTTTTGGAGTTATGATTATAAACCTTTCATATTTAGTATGACAGTTACACTGGTATATTGAATAAAAAACTAACTTGTGTCTTTGCAAACCTTACAAAAGATCAGTTTTCTAGTACAACTAACCAAAATACATATCTCTAGGCATTATTAGCCTTTTTGCATTTGTTGTTTAGAAGTTATGTTTGAATACATTTTTATTGCTTTTTTCGCATTATCTCAGGATTCTAAGACTATTATAGTCATATTGAGTAAAACAACTACTTTTTGCATTTGCAAGCTTTAAAAAAGCATATGTTTCGAGTAAAACTCCCAAAGATGCATTATTTCAGGCATTATTAGCCATTTTTCATGTGTGGTGTATGAGTTATGTTTAAATAACTGTCATATTGACTGTTACAGTATACAGTTATATTGAGTAAAACCTAATTTTTGTATTTGCAAACCATTGAAAAACAACTGTATCTAGTAAAACTCACATGTATTCAATATCACAGGCATTTTTAGACATTTTGCACGTTTGGATTAGGAATTATGTTGGAATACATTTCTATTGCTTTTTTCGCATTATCTCAGGATTCTAAGTACATTACTGTCAAATTGAGTAACAAATCAAATTTTGTTTTTGCAAACCTTACCTAATGTTTTTTTTCTGGAAAACTCTCGAAGATGCATTTCTTCAGGCATTATTAGACATTTTGCATGTGTATTTTTGGAGTTATGTTTCAAAAACTGTCATTTTGAGTGTGACCAATATGAGGCCAGTAAAATCTAATATTTGTATTTGTGATTCTTTCCAAAATACGTGATTCTGCTAAAACTCACATAAATTCAATATTAAAGGCTTTTTAAGACACATTTCATATTTGGTTTTGGAGTTATGATTATAAACCTTTCATATTTAGTATGACGGTTACACTGTTATATTGAATAAAAAAACTAACTTTTGTCTTTTTAAACCTTACAAAAGATCATTTTTCTAGTACAACTAACAAAAAAACATATCTCTAGGCATTATTAGCCATTTTGCATGTGTTGTTTAGAAGTTATGTTTGAATACATTTTTATTGCTTTTTTCGCATTATCTCAGGATTCTAAGACTATTATAGTCATATTGAGTAAAAAACTACTTTTTGCATTTTCAAGATTTAAAAAAGCATATGTTTCGAGTAAAACTCCCAAAGATGCATTATTTTAGGCATTATTAGCTATTTTTCATGTGTGGTGTAGGAGTTATGTTTAAATAACTGTCATATTGAGTGTTACAGTATACAGTCATATTGAGTAAAACCTCATTTTTGTATTTGCAGACCATTGAAAAACAACTGTATCTAGTAAAACTTATATGTATTCAATATCACAGGCATTTTTAGACATTTTGCACGTTTGGATTAGGAATTATGTTGGAATACATTTCTATTGCTTTTTTCGCATTATCTCAGGATTCTAAGTACATTACTGTCAAATTGAGTAACAAATCAAATTTTGTTTTTGCAAACCTTACCTAATGTTTTTTTTCTGGAAAACTCTCGAAGATGCATTTCTTCAGGCATTATTAGACATTTTGCATGTGTATTTTTGGAGTTATGTTTCAAAAACTGTCATTTTGAGTGTGACCAATATGAGGCCAGTAAAATCTAATATTTGTATTTGTGATTCTTTCCAAAATACGTGATTCTGCTAAAACTCACATAAATTCAATATTAAAGGCTTTTTAAGACACATTTCATATTTGGTTTTGGAGTTATGATTATAAACCTTTCATATTTAGTATGACGGTTACACTGGTATATTGAATAAAAAACTAACTTGTGTCTTTGCAAACCTTACAAAAGATCAGTTTTCTAGTACAACTAACCAAAATACATATCTCTAGGCATTATTAGCCATTTTGCATGTGTTGTTTAGAAGTTATGTTTGAATACATTTTTATTGCTTTTTTCGCATTATCTCAGGATTCTAAGACTATTATAGTCATATTGAGTAAAACAACTACTTTTTGCATTTGCAAGCTTTAAAAAAGCATATGTTTCGAGTAAAACTCCCAAAGATGCATTATTTCAGGCATTATTAGCCATTTTTCATGTGTGGTGTATGAGTTATGTTTAAATAACTGTCATATTGAGTGTTACAGTATACAGTTATATTGAATAAAACCTAATTTTTGTATTTGCAAACCATTGAAAAACAACTGTATCTAGTAAAACTCACATGTATTCAATATCACAGGCATTTTTAGACATTTTGCACGTTTGGATTAGGAATTATGTTTGAATACATTTTTATTGCTTTTTTCGCATTATCTCAGGATTCTAAGTACATTACTGTCAAATTGAGTAACAAATCAAATTTTGTTTTTGCAAACCTTACCAAATGTTTTTTTCTGGAAAACTCTCGAAGATGCATTTCTTCAGGCATTATTAGACATTTTGCATGTGTATTTTTGGAGTTATGTTTCAAAAACTGTCATTTTGAGTGTGACCAATAAGAGGCCAGTAAAATCTAATATTTGTATTTGTGATTCTTTCCAAAATACCGGATTCTGCTAAAACTCACATAAATTCAATATTAAAGGCTTTTTAAGACAAATTTTATATTTGGTTTTGGAGTAATGATTATAAACCTTTCATATTTAGTATGACAGTTACACTGTTGTATTGAATAAAAAAACTAACTTGTGTCTTTGCAAACCTTTCAAAAGATCATTTTTCTAGTACAACTAACCAAAATACATATCTCTAGGCATTATTAGCCATTTTGCATGTGTTGTTTAGAAGTTATGTTTGAATACATTTTTATTGCTTTTTTCGCATTATCTCAGGATTCTAAGACTATTATAGTCATATTGAGTAAAAAAACTACTTTTTGCATTTGCAAGATTTAAAAAAGCATATGTTTCGAGTAAAACTCCCAAAGATGCATTATTTCATGCATTATTAGCCATTTTTCATGTGTGGTGTAGGAGTTATGTTTAAATAACTGTCATATTGAGTGTTACAGTATACAGTTATATTGAGTAAAACCTCATTTTTGTATTTGCAAACCATTGAAAAACAACTGTATCTAGTAAAACTCACATGTATTCAATATCACAGGCATTTTTAGACATTTTGCACGATTGGATTAGGAATTATGTTGGAATACATTTTTATTGCTTTTTTCGCATTATCTCAGGATTCTAAGTACATTACTGTCAAATTGAGTAACAAATCAAATTTTGTTTTTGCAAACCTTACCAAATGTTTTTTTTTTCAGGACAACTCTCGAAGATGCATTTCTTCAGGCATTATTAGACATTTTGCATGTGTATTTTTGGAGTTATGTTTCAAAAACTGTCATTTTGAGTGTGACCAATATGAGGCCAGTAAAATCTAATATTTGTATTTGTGATTCTTTCCAAAATACCTGATTCTGCTAAAACTCACATAAATTCAATATTAAAGGCTTTTTAAGACAAATTTCATATTTGGTTTTGGAGTTATGATTATAAACCTTTTATATTAAGTATGACAGTTACACTGTTATATTGAATAAAAAACTAACTTGTGTCTTTGCAAACCTTACAAAAGATCAGTTTTCTAGTACAACTAACCAAAATACATATCTCTAGGCATTATTAGCCATTTTGCATTTGTTGTTTAGAAGTTATGTTTGAATACATTTTTATTGCTTTTTTCGCATTATCTCAGGATTCTAAGACTATCATAGTCATATTGAGTAAAAAACTACTTTTTGCATTTGCAAGATTTAAAAAAGCATATGTTTCGAGTAAAACTCCCAAAGATGCAATATTTCAGGCATTATTAGCTATTTTTCATGTGTGGTGTAGGAGTTATGTTTAAATAACTGTCATATTGAGTGTTACAGTATACAGTCATATTGAGTAAAACCTCATTTTTGTATTTGCAAACCATTGAAAAACAACTGTATCTAGTAAAACTTATATGTATTCAATATCACAGGCATTTTTAGACATTTTGCACGTTTGGATTAGGAATTATGTTGGAGTACATTTTTATTGCTTTTTTCGCATTATCTCAGGATTCTAAGTACATTACTGTCAAATTGAGTAACAAATCAAATTTTGTGTTTGCAAACCTTACCAAATTTTTTTTTTCTGGAAAACTCTCGAAGATGCATTTCTTCAGGCATTATTAGACATTTTGCATGTGTATTTTTGGAGTTATGTTTCAAAAACTGTCATTTTGAGTGTGCCCAATATGAGGCCAGTAAAATCTAATATTTGTATTTGTGATTCTTTCCAAAATACCTGATTCTGCTAAAACTTACATAAATTCAATATTAAAGTATTTTTAAGACAAATTTCATATTTGGTTTTGGAGTTATGATTATAAACCTTTCATATTTAGTATGACGGTTACACTGTTATATTGAATAAAAAAACTAACTTGTGTCTTTGCAAACCTTACAAAAGATCATTTTTCTAGTACAACTAACCAAAATACATATCTCTAGGCATTATTAGCCATTTTGCATGTGTTGTTTAGAAGTTATGTTTGAATACATTTTTATTGCTTTTTTTGCATTATCTCAGGATTCTAAGACTATCATAGTCATATTGAGTAAAAAACTACTTTTTGCATTTGCAAGATTTAAAAAAGCATATGTTTCGAGTAAAACTCCCAAAGATGCAATATTTCAGGCATTATTAGCTATTTTTCATGTGTGGTGTAGGAGTTATGTTTAAATAACTGTCATATTGAGTGTTACAGTATACAGTCATATTGAGTAAAACCTCATTTTTGTATTTGCAAACCATTGAAAAACAACTGTATCTAGTAAAACTTATATGTATTCAATATCACAGGCATTTTTAGACATTTTGCACGTTTGGATTAGGAATTATGTTGGAATACATTTTTATTGCTTTGTTCGCATTATCTCAGGATTCTAAGTACATTACTGTCAAATAGAGTAACAAATCAAATTTAGTTTTTGCAAACCTTACCAAATGTTTTTTTTTCTGGAAAACTCTCGAAGATGCATTTCTTCAGGCATTATTAGACATTTTGCATGTGTATTTTTGGAGTTATGTTTCAAAAACTGTCATTTTGAGTGTGCCCAATATGAGGCCAGTAAAATCTAATATTTGTATTTGTGATTCTTTCCAAAATACCTGATTCTGCTAAAACTTACATAAATTCAATATTAAAGTATTTTTAAGACAAATTTCATATTTGGTTTTGGAGTTATGATTATAAACCTTTCATATTTAGTATGACGGTTACACTGTTATATTGAATAAAAAAACTAACTTTTGTCTTTGCAAACCTTACAAAAGATCATTTTTCTAGTACAACTAACAAAAAAACATATCTCTAGGCATTATTAGCCATTTTGCATGTGTTGTTTAGAAGTTATGTTTGAATACATTTTTATTGCTTTTTTCGCATTATCTCAGGATTCTACGACTATTATAGTCATATTGAGTAAAAAACTACTTTTTGCATTTTCAAGATTTAAAAAAGCATATGTTTCGAGTAAAACTCCCAAAGATGCATTATTTCAGGCATTATTAGCTATTTTTCATGTGTGGTGTAGGAGTTATGTTTAAATAACTGTCATATTGAGTGTTACAGTATATAGTCATATTGAGTAAAGCCTCATTTTTGTATTTGCAAACCATTGAAAAACAACTGTATCTAGTAAAACTTATATGTATTCAATATCACAGGCATTTTTAGACATTTTGCACATTTGGATTAGGAATTATGTTGGAATACATTTTTATTGCTTTTTTCGCATTATCTCAGGATTCTAAGTACATTACTGTCAAATTGAGTAACAAATCAAATTTTGTTTTTGCGAACCTTACCAAATGTTTTTTTTCTGGAAAACTCTCGAAGATGCATTTCTTCAGGCATTATTAGACATTTTGCATGTGTATTTTTGGAGTTATGTTTCAAAAACTGTCATTTTGAGTGTGACCAATATGAGGCCAGTAAAATCTAATATTTGTATTTGTGATTCTTTCCCAAATACCTGATTCTGCTAAAACTCACATAAATTCAATATTAAAGGCTTTTTAAGACAAATTTCATATTTGGTTTTGGAGTTATGATTATAAACCTTTCATATTTAGTATGACAGTTACACTGTTATATTGAATTAAAAAACTAACTTGTGTCTTTGCAAACCTTACAAAAGATAATTTTTCTAGTACAACTAACAAAAAAACATATCTCTAGGCATTATTAGCCATTTTGCATGTGTTGTTTAGAAGTTATGTTTGAATACATTTGTATTGCTTTTTTCGCATTATCTCAGGATTCTAAGACTATTATAGTCATATTGAGTAAAAAAACTACTTTTTGCATTTGCAAGATTTAAAAAAGCATATGTTTCGAGTAAAACTCCCAAAGATGCATTATTTCAGGCATTATTAGCCATTTTTCATGTGTGGTGTAGGAGTTATGTTTAAATAACTGTCATATTGAGTGTTACAGTATACAGTTATATTGAGTAAAACCTCATTTTTGTATTTGCAAACCATTGAAAAACAACTGTATCTAGTAAAACTCACATGTATTCAATATCACAGGCATTTTAGACATTTTGCACGTTTGGATTAGGAATTATGTTGGAATACATTATTATTGCTTTTTTCGCATTATCACAGGATTCTAAGTACATTACTGTCAAATTGAGTAACAAATGAAATTTTGTTTTTGCAAACCTTACCAAATATTTTTTTTTCAGGAACACTCTCGAAGATGCATTTCTTCAGGCATTATTAGACATTTTGCATGTGTATTTTTGGAGTTATGTTTCAAAAACTGTCATTTTGAGTGTGACCAATATGAGGCCAGTAAAATCTAATATTTGTATTTGTGATTCTTTCCAAAATACCTGATTCTGCTAAAACTTACATAAATTCAATATTAAAGGCTTTTTAAGACAAATTTCATATTTGGTTTTGGAGTTATGATTATAAACCTTTCATATTTAGTATGACAGTTATACTGTTATATTGAATAAAAAAACTAACTTTTGTCTTTGCAAACCTTACAAAAGATCATTTTTCTAGTACAACTAACAAAAAAACATATCTCTAGGCATTATTAGCCATTTTGCATGTGTTGTTTAGAAGTTATGTTTGAATACATTTTTATTGCTTTTTTCGCATTATCTCAGGATTCTAAGACTATTATAGTCATATTGAGTAAAAAACTACTTTTTGCATTTGCAAGATTTAAAAAAGCATATGTTTCGAATAAAACTCCCAAAGATGCATTATTTCAGTTATTATTAGCCATTTTTCATGTGTGGTGTAGGAGTTATGTTTAAATAACTGTCATATTGAGTGTTACAGTATACAGTCATATTGAGTAAAACCTCATTTTTGTATTTGCAAACCATTGAAAAACAACTGTATCTAGTAAAACTCACATGTATTCAATATCACAGGCATTTTTAGACATTTTGCACGTTTGGATTAGGAATTATGTTGGAATACATTTTTATTGCTTTTTTCGCATTATCTCAGGATTCTAAGTACATTACTGTCAAATTGAGTAACAAATCAAATTTTGTTTTTGCAAACCTTACCTAATGTTTTTTTTCTGGAAAACTCTCGAAGATGCATTTCTTCAGGCATTATTAGACATTTTGCATGTGTATTTTTGGAGTTATGTTTCAAAAACTGTCATTTTGAGTGTGACCAATATGAGGCCAATAAAATCTAATATTTGTATTTGTGATTCTTTCCAAAATACCTGATTCTGCTAAAACTCACATAAATTCAATATTAAAGGCTTTTTAAGACAAATTTCATATTTGGTTTTGGAGTTATGATTATAAACCTTTCATATTTAGTATGACAGTTACACTGTTATATTGAATAAAAAACTAACTTGTGTCTTTGCAAACCTTACAAAAGATCATTTTTCTAGTACAACTAACCAAAATACATATCTCTAGGCATTATTAGCCTTTTTGCATTTGTTGTTTAGAAGTTATGTTTGAATACATTTTTATTGCTTTTTTCGCATTATCTCAGGATTCTAAGACTATTATAGTCATATTGAGTAAAACAACTACTTTTTGCATTTGCAAGCTTTAAAAAAGCATATGTTTCGAGTAAAACTCCCAAAGATGCATTATTTCAGGCATTATTAGCCATTTTTCATGTGTGGTGTAGGAGTTATGTTTAAATAACTGTCATATTGACTGTTACAGTATACAGTTATATTGAGTAAAACCTAATTTTTGTATTTGCAAACCATTGAAAAACAACTGTATCTAGTAAAACTCACATGTATTCAATATCACAGGCATTTTTAGACATTTTGCACGTTTGGATTAGGAATTATGTTGGAATACATTTCTATTGCTTTTTTCGCATTATCTCAGGATTCTAAGTACATTACTGTCAAATTGAGTAACAAATCAAATTTTGTTTTTGCAAACCTTACCTAATGTTTTTTTTCTGGAAAACTCTCGAAGATGCATTTCTTCAGGCATTATTAGACATTTTGCATGTGTATTTTTGGAGTTATGTTTAAAAAACTGTCATTTTGAGTGTGACCAATATGAGGCCAGTAAAATCAAATATTTGTATTTGTGATTCTTTCCAAAATACGTGATTCTGCTAAAACTCACATAAATTCAATATTAAAGGCTTTTTAAGACACATTTCATATTTGGTTTTGGAGTTATGATTATAAACCTTTCATATTTAGTATGACGGTTACACTGTTATATTGAATAAAAAAACTAACTTTTGTCTTTGCAAACCTTACAAAAGATCATTTTTCTAGTACAACTAACAAAAAAACATATCTCTAGGCATTATTAGCCATTTTGCATGTGTTGTTTAGAAGTTATGTTTGAATACATTTTTATTGCTTTTTTCGCATTATCTCAGGATTCTAAGACTATTATAGTCATATTGAGTAAAAAACTACTTTTTGCATTTTCAAGATTTAAAAAAGCATATGTTTCGAGTAAAACTCCCAAAGATGCATTATTTTAGGCATTATTAGCTATTTTTCATGTGTGGTGTAGGAGTTATGTTTAAATAACTGTCATATTGAGTGTTACAGTATACAGTCATATTGAGTAAAACCTCATTTTTGTATTTGCAGACCATTGAAAAACAACTGTATCTAGTAAAACTTATATGTATTCAATATCACAGGCATTTTTAGACATTTTGCACGTTTGGATTAGGAATTATGTTGGAATACATTTTTATTGCTTTTTTCGCATTATCTCAGGATTCTAAGTACATTACTGTCAAATTGAGTAACAAATCAAATTTTGTTTTTGCAAACCTTACCTAATGTTTTTTTTCTGGAAAACTCTCGAAGATGCATTTCTTCAGGCATTATTAGACATTTTGCATGTGTATTTTTGGAGTTATGTTTAAAAAACTGTCATTTTGAGTGTGACCAATATGAGGCCAGTAAAATCTAATATTTGTATTTGTGATTCTTTCCAAAATACCTGATTCTGCTAAAACTCACATAAATTCAATATTAAAGGCTTTTTAAGACACATTTCATATTTGGTTTTGGAGTTATGATTATAAACCTTTCATATTTAGTATGACAGTTACACTGGTATATTGAATAAAAAACTAACTTGTGTCTTTGCAAACCTTACAAAAGATCAGTTTTCTAGTACAACTAACCAAAATACATATCTCTAGGCATTATTAGCCATTTTGCATGTGTTGTTTAGAAGTTATGTTTGAATACATTTTTATTGCTTTTTTCGCATTATCTCAGGATTCTAAGACTATTATAGTCATATTGAGTAAAAAAACTACTTTTTGCATTTGCAAGATTTAAAAAAGCATATGTTTCGAGTAAAACTCCCAAAGATGCATTATTTCATGCATTATTAGCCATTTTTCATGTGGGGTGTAGGAGTTATGTTTAAATAACTGTCATATTGAGTGTTACAGTATACAGTTATATTGAGTAAAACCTCATTTTTGTATTTGCAAACCATTGAAAAACAACTGTATCTAGTAAAACTCACATGTATTCAATATCACAGAAATTTTTAGACATTTTGCACGTTTGGATTAGGAATTATGTTGGAATACATTTTTATTGCTTTTTTCGCATTATCACAGGATTCTAAGTACATTTCTGTCAAATTGAGTAATAAATCAAATTTTGTTTTTGCAAACCTTACCAAATATTTTTTTTTCCAGGAACACTCTCGAAGATGCATTTCTTCAGGCATTATTAGACATTTTGCATGTGTATTTTTGGAGTTATGTTTCAAAAATGTCATTTTGAGTGTGACCAATATGAGGCCAGTAAAATCTAATATTTGTATTTGTGATTCTTTCCAAAATACCTGATTCTGCTAAAACTTACATAAATTCAATATTAAAGGCTTTTTAAGACAAATTTCATATTTGGTTTTGGAGTTATGATTATAAACCTTTCATATTTAGTATGACAGTTATACTGTTATATTGAATAAAAAAACTAACTTTTGTCTTTGCAAACCTTACAAAAGATCATTTTTCTAGTACAACTAACAAAAAAACATATCTCTAGGCATTATTAGCCATTTTGCATGTGTTGTTTAGAAGTTATGTTTGAATACATTTGTATTGCTTTTTTCGCATTATCTCAGGATTCTAAGACTATTATAGTCATATTGAGTAAAAAACTACTTTTTGCATTTGCAAGATTTAAAAAAGCATATGTTTCGAGTAAAACTCCCAAAGATGCATTATTTCAGTTATTATTAGCCATTTTTCATGTGTGGTGTAGGAGTTATGTTTAAATAACTGTCATATTGAGTGTTACAGTATACAGTCATATTGAGTAAAACCTCATTTTTGTATTTGCAAACCATTGAAAAACAACTGTATCTAGTAAAACTCACATGTATTCAATATCACAGGCATTTTTAGACATTTTGCACGTTTGGATTAGGAATTATGTTGGAATACATTTTTATTGCTTTTTTCGCATTATCTCAGGATTCTAAGTACATTACTGTCAAATTGAGTAACAAATCAAATTTTGTTTTTGCAAACCTTACCAAATGTTTTTTTTCTGGAAAACTCTCGAAGATGCATTTCTTCAGGCATTATTAGACATTTTGCATGTGTATTTTTGGAGTTATGTTTCAAAAACTGTCATTTTGAGTGTGACCAATATGAGGCCAATAAAATCTAATATTTGTATTTGTGATTCTTTCCAAAATACCTGATTCTGCTAAAACTCACATAAATTCAATATTAAAGGCTTTTTAAGACAAATTTCATATTTGGTTTTGGAGTTATGATTATAAACCTTTCATATTTAGTATGACAGTTACACTGTTATATTGAATAAAAAACTAACTTGTGTCTTTGCAAACCTTACAAAAGATCATTTTTCTAGTACAACTAACCAAAATACATATCTCTAGGCATTATTAGCCTTTTTGCATTTGTTGTTTAGAAGTTATGTTTGAATACATTTTTATTGCTTTTTTCGCATTATCTCAGGATTCTAAGACTATTATAGTCATATTGAGTAAAAAAACTACTTTTTGCATTTGCAAGATTTAAAAAAGCATATGTTTCGAGTAAAACTCCCAAAGATGCATTATTTCAGGCATTATTAGCCATTTTTCATGTGTTGTGTAGGAGTTATGTTTAAATAACTGTCATATTGAGTGTTACAGTATACAGTTATATTGAGTAAAACCTAATTTTTGTATTTGCAAACCATTGAAAAACAACTGTATCTAGTAAAACTCACATGTATTCAATATCACAGGCATTTTTAGACATTTTGCACGTTTGGATTAGGAATTATGTTGGAATACATTTCTATTGCTTTTTTCGCATTATCTCAGGATTCTAAGTACATTACTGTCAAATTGAGTAATAAATCAAATTTTGTTTTTGCAAACCTTACCAAATATTTTTTTTTCCAGGAACACTCTCGAAGATGCATTTCTTCAGGCATTATTAGACATTTTGCATGTGTATTTTTGGAGTTATGTTTCAAAAACTGTCATTTTGAGTGTGACCAATATGAGGCCAGTAAAATCTAATATTTGTATTTGTGATTCTTTCCAAAATACCTGATTCTGCTAAAACTCACATAAATTCAATATTAAAGGCTTTTTAAGACACATTTCATATTTGGTTTTGGAGTTATGATTATAAACCTTTCATATTTAGTATGACAGTTACACTGTTATATTGAATAAAAAACTAACTTGTGTCTTTGCAAACCTTACAAAAGATCATTTTTCTAGTACAACTAACCAAAATACATATCTCTAGGCATTATTAGCCATTTTGCATTTGTTGTTTAGAAGTTATGTTTGAATACATTTTTATTGCTTTTTTCGCATTATCTCAGGATTCTAAGACTATTATAGTCATATTGAGTAAAAAACTACTTTTTGCATTTGCAAGATTTAAAAAAGCATATGTTTCGAGTAAAACTCCCAAAGATGCATTATTTCAGTTATTATTAGCCATTTTTCATGTGTGGTGTAGGAGTTATGTTTAAATAACTGTCATATTGAGTGTTACAGTATACAGTCATATTGAGTAAAACCTCATTTTTGTATTTGCAAACCATTGAAAAACAACTGTATCTAGTAAAACTCACATGTATTCAATATCACAGGCATTTTTAGACATTTTGCACGTTTGGATTAGGAATTATGTTGGAATAAATTTTTATTGCTTTTTTCGCATTATCTCAGGATTCTAAGTACATTACTGTCAAATTGAGTAACAAATCAAATTTTGTTTTTGCAAACCTTACCTAATGTTTTTTTTCTGGAAAACTCTCGAAGATGCATTTCTTCAGGCATTAATAGACATTTTGCATGTGTATTTTCGGAGTTATGTTTCAAAAACTGTCATTTTGAGTGTGACCAATATGAGGCCAGTAAAATCTAATATTTGTATTTGTGATTCTTTCCAAAATACCTGATTCTGCTAAAACTCACATAAATTCAATATTAAAGGCTTTTTAAGACACATTTCATATTTGGTTTTGGAGTTATGATTATAAACCTTTCATATTTAGTATGACAGTTACACTGTTATATTGAATAAAAAACTAACTTGTGTCTTTGCAAACCTTACAAAAGATCATTTTTCTAGTACAACTAACCAAAATACATATCTCTAGGCATTATTAGCCATTTTGCATGTGTTGTTTAGAAGTTATGTTTGAATACATTTTTATTGCTTTTTTCGCATTATCTCAGGATTCTAAGACTATTATAGTCATAGTGAGTAAAAAAACTACTTTTTGCATTTGCAAGATTTAAAAAAGCATATGTTTCGAGTAAAACTCCCAAAGATGCATTATTTCATGCATTATTAGCCATTTTTCATGTGTGGTGTAGGAGTTATGTTTAAATAACTGTCATATTGAGTGTTACAGTATACAGTTATATTGAGTAAAACCTCATTTTTGTATTTGCAAACCATTGAAAAACAACTGTATCTAGTAAAACTCACATGTATTCAATATCACAGGCATTTTTAGACATTTTGCACGTTTGGATTAGGAATTATGTTTGAATACATTTTTATTGCTTTTTTCTGGAAAACTCTCGAAGATGCATTTCTTCAGGCATTATTAGACATTTTGCATGTGTATTTTTGGAGTTATGTTTCAAAAACTGTCATTTTGAGTGTGACCAATATGAGGCCAGTAAAATCTAATATTTGTATTTGTGATTCTTTCCAAAATACCTGATTCTGCTAAAACTTACATAAATTCAATATTAAAGGCTTTTTAAGACACATTTCATATTTGGTTTTGGAGTTATGATTATAAACCTTTCATATTTAGTATGACAGTTATACTGTTATATTGAATAAAAAAACTAACTTTTGTCTTTGCAAACCTTACAAAAGATCATTTTTCTAGTACAACTAACAAAAAAACATATCTCTAGGCATTATTAGCCATTTTGCATGTGTTGTTTAGAAGTTATGTTTGAATACATTTTTATTGCTTTTTTCGCATTATCTCAGGATTCTAAGACTATTATAGTCATATTGAGTAAAAAACTACTTTTTGCATTTGCAAGATTTAAAAAAGCATATGTTTCGAGTAAAACTCCCAAAGATGCATTATTTCAGTTATTATTAGCCATTTTTCATGTGTGGTGTAGGAGTTATGTTTAAATAACTGTCATATTGAGTGTTACAGTATACAGTCATATTGAGTAAAACCTCATTTTTGTATTTGCAAACCATTGAAAAACAACTGTATCTAGTAAAACTCACATGTATTCAATATCACAGGCATTTTTAGACATTTTGCACGTTTGGATTAGGAATTATGTTGGAATACATTTTTATTGCTTTTTTCGCATTATCTCAGGATTCTAAGTACATTACTGTCAAATTGAGTAACAAATCAAATTTTGTTTTTGCAAACCTTACCTAATGTTTTTTTTCTGGAAAACTCTCGAAGATGCATTTCTTCAGGCATTATTAGACATTTTGCATGTGTATTTTTGGAGTTATGTTTAAAAAACTGTCATTTTGAGTGTGACCAATATGAGGCCAGTAAAATCTAATATCTGTATTTGTGATTCTTTCCAAAATACCTGATTCTGCTAAAACTCACATAAATTCAATATTAAAGGCTTTTTAAGACACATTTCATATTTGGTTTTGGAGTTATGATTATAAACCTTTCATATTTAGTATGACAGTTACACTGTTATATTGAATAAAAAACTAACTTGTGTCTTTGCAAACCTTACAAAAGATCATTTTTCTAGTACAACTAACCAAAATACATATCTCTAGGCATTATTAGCCATTTTGCATGTGTTGTTTAGAAGTTATGTTTGAATACATTTTTATTGCTTTTTTCGCATTATCTCAGGATTCTAAGACTATTATAGTCATATTGAGTAGAAAAACTACTTTTTGCATTTGCAAGATTTAAAAAAGCATATGTTTCGAGTAAAACTCCCAAAGATGCATTATTTCATGCATTATTAGCCATTTTTCATGTGTGGTGTAGGAGTTATGTTTAAATAACTGTCATATTGAGTGTTACAGTATACAGTTATATTGAGTAAAACCTCATTTTTGTATTTGCAAACCATTGAAAAACAACTGTATCTAGTAAAACTCACATGTATTCAATATCACAGGCAATTTTAGACATTTTGCACGTTTGGATTAGGAATTATGTTTGAATACATTTGTATTGCTTTTTTCGCATTATCTCAGGATTCTAAGTACATTACTGTCAAATTGAGTAACAAATCAAATTTTGTTTTTGCAAACCTTACCAAATGTTTTTTTCTGGAAAACTCTCGAAGATGCATTTCTTCAGGCATTATTAGACATTTTGCATGTGTATTTTTGGTGTTATGTTTCAAAAACTGTCATTTTGAGTGTGACCAATAAGAGGCCAGTAAAATCTAATATTTGTATTTGTGATTCTTTCCAAAATACCTGATTCTGCTAAAACTCACATAAATTCAATATTAAAGGCTTTTTAAGACAAATTTCATATTTGGTTTTGGAGTTATGATTATAAACCTTTCATATTTAGTATGACAGTTACACTGTTGTATTGAATAAAATAACTAACTTGTGTCTTTGCAAACCTTACAAAAGATCATTTTTCTAGTACAACTAACAAAAAAACATATCTCTAGGCATTATTAGCCATTTTGCATGTGTTGTTTAGAAGTTATGTTTGAATACATTTTTATTGCTTTTTTCGCATTATCTCAGGATTCTAAGACTATTATAGTCATATTGAGTAAAAAAACTACTTTTTGCATTTGCAAGATTTAAAAAAGCATATGTTTCGAGTAAAACTCCCAGAGATGCATTATTTCAGGCATTGTTAGCCATTTTTCATGTGTGGTGTAGGAGTTATGTTTAAATAACTGTCATATTGAGTGTTACAGTATACAGTCATATTGAGTAAAACCTCATTTTTGTATTTGCAAACCATTGAAAAACAACTGTATCTAGTAAAACTCACATGTATTCAATATCACAGGCATTTTTAGACATTTTGCACGATTGGATTAGGAATTATGTTGGAATACATTTTTATTGCTTTTTTCGCATTATCTCAGGATTCTAAGTACATTACTGTCAAATTGAGTAACAAATCAAATTTTGTTTTTGCAAACCTTACCAAATGTTTTTTTTTTCAGGACAACTCTCGAAGATGCATTTCTTCAGGCATTATTAGACATTTTGCATGTGTATTTTTGGAGTTATGTTTCAAAAACTGTCATTTTGAGTGTGACCAATATGAGGCCAGTAAAATCTAATATCTGTATTTGTGATTCTTTCCAAAATACCTGATTCTGCTAAAACTCACATAAATTCAATATTAAAGGCTTTTTAAGACACATTTCATATTTGGTTTTGGAGTTATGATTATAAACCTTTCATATTTAGTATGACAGTTACACTGTTATATTGAATAAAAAACTAACTTGTGTCTTTGCAAACCTTACAAAAGATCATTTTTCTAGTACAACTAACCAAAATACATATCTCTAGGCATTATTAGCCATTTTGCATGTGTTGTTTAGAAGTTATGTTTGAATACATTTTTATTGCTTTTTTCGCATTATCTCAGGATTCTAAGACTATTATAGTCATATTGAGTAAAAAAAACTACTTTTTGCATTTGCAAGATTTAAAAAAGCATATGTTTCGAGTAAAACTCCCAAAGATGCATTATTTCATGCATTATTAGCCATTTTTCATGTGTGGTGTAGGAGTTATGTTTAGATAACTGTCATATTGAGTGTTACAGTATACAGTTATATTGAGTAAAACCTCATTTTTGTATTTGCAAACCATTGAAAAACAACTGTATCTAGTAAAACTCACATGTATTCAATATCACAGGCATTTTTAGACATTTTGCACGTTTGGATTAGGAATTATGTTTGAATACATTTTTATTGCTTTTTTCTGGAAAACTCTCGAAGATGCATTTCTTCAGGCATTATTAGACATTTTGCATGTGTATTTTTGGAGTTATGTTTCAAAAACTGTCATTTTGAGTGTGACCAATATGAGGCCAGTAAAATCTAATATTTGTATTTGTGATTCTTTCCAAAATACCTGATCCTGCTAAAACTTACATAAATTCAATATTAAAGGCTTTTTAAGACAAATTTCATATTTGGTTTTGGAGTTATGATTATAAACCTTTCATATTTAGTATGACAGTTATACTGTTATATTGAATAAAAAAACTAACTTTTGTCTTTGCAAACCTTACAAAAGATCATTTTTCTAGTACAACTAACAAAAAAACATATCTCTAGGCATTATTAGCCATTTTGCATGTGTTGTTTAGAAGTTATGTTTGAATACATTTGTATTGCTTTTTTCGCATTATCTCAGGATTCTAAGACTATTATAGTCATATTGAGTAAAAAACTACTTTTTGCATTTGCAAGATTTAAAAAAGCATATGTTTCGAGTAAAACTCCCAAAGATGCATTATTTCAGTTATTATTAGCCATTTTTCATGTGTGGTGTAGGAGTTATGTTTAAATAACTGTCATATTGAGTGTTACAGTATACAGTCATATTGAGTAAAACCTCATTTTTGTATTTGCAAACCATTGAAAAACAACTGTATCTAGTAAAACTCACATGTATTCAATATCACAGGCATTTTTAGACATTTTGCACGTTTGGATTAGGAATTATGTTGGAATACATTTTTATTGCTTTTTTCGCATTATCTCAGGATTCTAAGTACATTACTGTCAAATTGAGTAACAAATCAAATTTTGTTTTTGCAAACCTTACCTAATGTTTTTTTTCTGGAAAACTCTCGAAGATGCATTTATTCAGGCATTATTAGACATTTTGCATGTGTATTTTTGGAGTTATGTTTAAAAAACTGTCATTTTGAGTGTGACCAATATGAGGCCAGTAAAATCTAATATCTGTATTTGTGATTCTTTCCAAAATACCTGATTCTGCTAAAACTCACATAAATTTAATATTAAAGGCTTTTTAAGACACATTTCATATTTGGTTTTGGAGTTATGATTATAAACCTTTCATATTTAGTATGACAGTTACACTGTTATATTGAATAAAAAACTAACTTGTGTCTTTGCAAACCTTACAAAAGATCATTTTTCTAGTACAACTAACCAAAATACATATCTCTAGGCATTATTAGCCATTTTGCATGTGTTGTTTAGAAGTTATGTTTGAATACATTTTTATTGCTTTTTTCGCATTATCTCAGGATTCTAAGACTATTATAGTCATATTGAGTAAAAAAACTACTTTTTGCATTTGCAAGATTTAAAAAAGCATATGTTTCGAGTAAAACTCCCAAAGATGCATTATTTCAAGCATTATTAGCAATTTTTCATGTGTGGTGTAGGAGTTATGTTTAAATAACTGTCATATTGAGTGTTACAGTATACAGTCATATTGAGTAAAACCTCATTTTTGTATTTGCAAACCATTGAAAAACAACTGTATCTAGTAAAACTCACATGTATTCAATATCACAGGCATTTTTAGACATTTTGCACGTTTGGATTAGGAATTATGTTTGAATACATTTTTATTGCTTTTTTCGCATTATCTCAGGATTCTAAGTACATTACTGTCAAATTGAGTAACAAATCAAATTTTGTTTTTGCAAACCTTACCAAATGTTTTTTTTCTGGAAAACTCTCGAAGATGCATTTCTTCAGGCATTATTAGACATTTTGCATGTGTATTTTTGGAGTTATGTTTCAAAAACTGTCATTTTGAGTGTGACCAATAAGAGGCCAGTAAAATCTAATATTTGTATTTGTGATTCTTTCCAAAATACCTGATTCTGCTAAAACTCACATAAATTCAATATTAAAGGCTTTTTAAGACAAATTTCATATTTGGTTTTGGAGTTATGATTATAAACCTTTCATATTTAGTATGACAGTTACACTGTTGTATTGAATAAAAAAACTAACTTTTGTCTTTGCAAACCTTACAAAAGATCATTTTTCTAGTACAACTAACCAAAATACATATCTCTAGGCATTATTAGCCATTTTGCATGTGTTGTTTAGAAGTTATGTTTGAATACATTTTTATTGCTTTTTTCGCATTATCTCAGGATTCTAAGACTATTATAGTCATATTGAGTAAAAAAACTACTTTTTGCATTTGCAAGATTTAAAAAAGCATATGTTTCGAGTAAAACTCCCAGAGATGCATTATTTCAGGCATTGTTAGCCAATTTTCATGTGTGGTGTAGGAGTTATGTTTAAATAACTGTCATATTGAGTGTTACAGTATACAGTCATATTGAGTAAAACCTCATTTTTGTATTTGCAAACCATTGAAAAACAACTGTATCTAGTAAAACTCACATGTATTCAATATCACAGGCATTTTTAGACATTTTGCACGATTGGATTAGGAATTATGTTGGAATACATTTTTATTGCTTTTTTCGCATTATCTCAGGATTCTAAGTACATTACTGTCAAATTGAGTAACAAATCAAATTTTGTTTTTGCAAACCTTACCAAATGTTTTTTTTTTCAGGACAACTCTCGAAGATGCATTTCTTCAGGCATTATTAGACATTTTGCATGTGTATTTTTGGAGTTATGTTTCAAAAACTGTCATTTTGAGTGTGACCAATATGAGGCCAGTAAAATCTAATATTTGTATTTGTGATTCTTTCCAAAATACCTGATTCTGCTAAAACTCACATAAATTCAATATTAAAGGCTTTTTAAGACAAATTTCATATTTGGTTTTGGAGTTATGATTATAAACCTTTCATATTTAGTATGACAGTTACACTGTTATATTGAATAAAAAACCGACTTGTGTCTTTGCAAACCTTACAAAAGATAATTTTTCTAGTACAACTAACCAAAATACATATCTCTAGGCATTATTAGCCTTTTTGCATTTGTTGTTTAGAAGTTATGTTTGAATACATTTTTATTGCTTTTTTCGCATTATCTCAGGATTCTAAGACTATTATAATAATATTGAGTAAAAAAACTACTTTTTGCATTTGCAAGATTTAAAAAAGCATATGTTTCGAGTAAAACTCCCAAAGATGCATTATTTCAGGCATTATTAGCCATTTTTCATGTGTGGTGTAGGAGTTATGTTTAAATAACTGTCATATTGAGTGTTACAGTATACAGTTATATTTAGTAAAACCTCATTTTTGTATTTGCAAAACCATTGAAAAACAACTGTATCCAGTAAAACTCACATGTATTCAATATCACAGGCATTTTTAGACATTTTGCAAGTTTGGATTAGGAATTATGTTTGAATACATTTTTATTGCTTTTTTCGCATTATCTCAGGATTCTAAGTACATTACTGTCAAATTGAGTAACAAATCAAATTTTGTTTTTGCAAACCTTACCAAATGTTTTTTTTTTCAGGACAACTCTCGAAGATGCATTTCTTCAGGCATTATTAGACATTTTGCATGTGTATTTTTGGAGTTATGTTTCAAAAACTGTCATTTTGAGTGTGACCAATATGAGGCCAGTAAAATCTAATATTTGTATATGTGATTCTTTCCAAAATACCTGATTCTGCTAAAACTCACATAAATTCAATATTAAAGGCTTTTTAAGACACATTTCATATTTGGTTTTGGAGTTATGATTATAAACCTTTCATATTTAGTATGACAGTTACACTGTTATATTGAATAAAAAACTAACTTGTGTCTTTGCAAACCTTACAAAAGATCATTTTTCTAGTACAACTAACCAAAATACATATCTCTAGGCATTATTAGCCATTTTGCATGTGTTGTTTAGAAGTTATGTTTGAATACATTTTCATTGCTTTTTTCGCATTATCTCAGGATTCTAAGACTATCATAGTCATATTGAGTAAAAAAATACTTTTTGCATTTGCAAGATTTAAAAAAGCATATGTTTCGAGTAAAACTCCCAAAGATGCATTATTTCAGGCATTATTAGCTATTTTTCATGTGTGGTGTAGGAGTTGTGTTTAAATAACTGTCATATTGAGTGTTACAGTATACAGTTATATTGAGTAAAACCTCATTTTTGTATTTGCAAACCATTGAAAAACAACTGTATCTAGTAAAACTTATATGCATTCAATATCACAGGCATTTTTAGACATTTTGCACGTTTGGATTAGGAATTATGTTGGAGTACATTTTTATTGCTTTTTTCGCATTATCTCAGGATTCTAAGTACATTACTGTCAAATTGAGTAACAAATCAAATTTTGTTTTTGCAAACCTTACCAAATGTTTTTTTTCTGGAAAACTCTCGAAGATGCATTTCTTCAGGCATTATTAGAAATTTTGCATGTGTATTTTTGGAGTTATGTTTCAAAAACTGTCATTTTGAGTGTGACCAATATGAGGCCAGTAAAATCTAATATTTGTTTTTGTGATTCTTTCCCAAATACCTGATTCTGCTAAAACTTACATAAATTCAATATTAAAGGCTTTTTAAGACACATTTCATATTTGGTTTTGGAGTTATGATTATAAACATTTCATATTTAGTATGACAGTTACACTGTTATATTGAATAAAAAAACTAACTTTTGTCTTTGCAAACCTTACAAAAGATCATTTTTCTAGTACAACTAACAAAAAACATATCTCTAGGCATTATTAGCCATTTTGCATGTGTTGTTTAGAAGTTATGTTTGAATACATTTTTATTGCTTTTTTCGCATTATCTCAGGATTCTAAGACTATTATAGTCATATTGAGTAAAAAACTACTTTTTGCATTTTCAAGATTTAAAAAAGCATATGTTTCGAGTAAAACTCCCAAAGATGCATTATTTCAGGCATTATTAGCTATTTTTCATGTGTGGTGTAGGAGTTATGTTTAAATAACTGTCATATTGAGTGTTACAGTATACAGTCATATTGAGTAAAACCTCATTTTTGTATTTGCAAACCATTGAAAAACAACTGTATCTAGTAAAACTTATATGTATTCAATATCACAGGCATTTTTAGACATTTTGCACGTTTGGATTAGGAATTATGTTGGAATACATTTTTATTGCTTTTTTCGCATTATCTCAGGATTCTAAGTACATTACTGTCAAATTGAGTAACAAATCAAATTTTGTTTTTGCAAACCTTACCAAATGTTTTTTTTCTGGAAAACTCTAGAAGATGCATTTCTTCAGGCATTATTAGACATTTTGCATGTCTATTTTTGGAGTTATGTTTAAAAAACTGTCATTTTGAGTGTGACCAATATGAGGCCAGTAAAATCTAATATTTGTATTTGTGATTCTTTCCAAAATACCTGATTCTGCTAAAACTCACATAAATTCAATATTAAAGGCTTTTTAAGACACATTTCATATTTGGTTTTGGAGTTATGATTATAAACCTTTCATATTTAGTACGACAGTTACACTGTTATATTGAATTACAAAACTAACTTATGTCTTTGCAAACCTTACAAAAGATAATTTTTCTAGTACAACTAACAAAAAAACATATCGCTAGGCATTATTAGCCATTTTGCATGTGTTGTTTAGAAGTTATGTTTGAATACATTTTTATTGCTTTTTTCGCATTATCTCATGATTCTAAGACTATTATAGTCATATTGAGTAAAAAAACTACTTTTTGCATTTGCAAGATTTAAAAAAGCATATGTTTCGAGTAAAACTCCCAAAGATGCATTATTTCAGGCATTATTAGCCATTTTTCATATGTGGTGTAGGAGTTATGTTTAAATAACTGTCCTATTGAGTGTTACAGTATACAGTTATATTGAGTAAAACCTCATTTTTGTATTTGCAAACCATTGAAAAACAACTGTATCTAGTAAAACTCACATGTATTCAATATCACAGGCATTTTTAGACATTTTGCACGTTTGGATTAGGAATTATGTTGGAATACATTTTTATTGCTTTTTTCGCATTATCTCAGGATTCTAAGTACATTACTGTCAAATTGAGTAACAAATCAAATTTTGTTTTTGCAAACCTTACCAAATGTTTTTTTTTTTTCAGGAAAACTCTCGAAGATGCATTTCTTCAGGCATTATTAGACATTTTGCATGTGTATTTTTGGAGTTATGTTTCAAAAACTGTCATTTTGAGTGTGACCAATATGAGGCCAGTAAAATCTAATATTTGTATTTGTGATTCTTTCCAAAAAACCAGATTCTGCTAAAACTCACATAAATTCAATATTAAAGGCTTTTTAAGACACATTTCATATTTGGTTTTGGAGTTATGATTATAAACCTTTCATATTTAGTATGACAGTTACACTGTTATATTGAATAAAAAAACTAACTTTTGTCTTTGCAAACCTTACAAAAGATCATTTTTCTAGTACAATTAACAAAAAAACATATCTCTAGGCATTATTAGCCATTTTGCATGTGTTGTTTAGAAGTTATGTTTGAATACATTTTTATTGCTTTTTTCGCATTATCTCAGGATTCTAAGACTATTATAGTCATATTGAGTAAAAAAAACTACTTTTTGCATTTGCAAGATTTAAAAAAGCATATGTTTCGAGTAAAACTCCCAAAGATGCATTATTTCAGGCATTATTAGCCATTTTTCATGTGTGGTGTAGGAGTTATGTTTAAATAACTGTCATATTGACTGTTACAGTATACAGTTATATTGAGTAAAACCTCATTTTGTTGCGATCTGTGACTCAGATCTTCACATGTTTATTTTTCCATCTTTGTTTCATTCTCTTCTGACCCACTTACTTCCTGTTTAGTCCGTTACCATGGTTACACATTGATTTCACCTGCTCCTCGTTTTCTACACACCTGGTTCTCCTTGATTTCTCCCTATATAAGCTTTCCTCTTTTCTTTGTTCAGTCTCGGATCCTAATTTGCCCACGCGCAACAGTGACGACTCTCGACCTTCATCTTTGTATGTATATTCTCGCTAGCTTTTACGCTAAGCCATTTGTTTATTCCAGCTCACATGCTGAGGAATTGTTTTTCTGTTTTTGGTTTGCCTTCTCTTTACAGCAGTGTTTTTGTTCCTAGCCTTTTATTATTTAATAAATCCATTTATAACTTACCTTGTTGTGTTCATCGCTTCGACGCATCCCCGGAAGAACCAATCCGGCATTACAATGCCACACAAGCGTCACAGTAGGATCCGAGCATCAAAATGTTTTTCCGCGTCGAAACCACGGGAGGAACCCTTCGACTTGGGTTTGTGGTTGGAGCTCGTGGCTTGGGAGCAGGAAAGACTTGACTGTGGGCCTGAAGTCCCCTCCGAAGCCGTTCGCGCTGCCCCGAAGAGGCGGGGGGTCCAGTGGAGAGGTCCCCCGCACGGCAGTAATGTTCCAGCACCACTTATTCCTCCCCATGGACACAGCAAGTTTCACCCCGTCCAGGATTCACCCGTCATTACCGGTAATCCTGCTTGTTTTTTTTCAAATCATTCCTTAAGCTGCCATGACACTTTTTCTGACACAAGCGATGACGTCAATTGGGGAACGCCCACCGGTGACGCAACACCGGCCTCTGTTGATGACATTTTTTCAGAAGATTTTTATATTGTGGACAGTAATTCTCATTCCCAACCTTTTTTGAATATCAATAACATTCATGACAAGATACAGAATTATCAGGATATTTTTTCTTATTATTCTAGTCAACCTCAGTCACCTAGTTTTTCTCCTACACCTCCTTTAAAACCTCATTCTCCGGCCAAGTCCAAGGTGTTTCCTCCCTTTTCTAAAGGAAATTCTGGACAAATTAAAGGGGAGGAGTCGGCCCGCCTCCAAGCCTCCCACCACCCTCCCTTAAGGTCAGTCCCTGACCATAGGGAACGGGTCTGGGATCCCCGTCTGGAGGAAGGGGCTATGACCTATAGCTGTGCTACGGAGGTAGCACAGATACTACCCTCTAAACCACAGCCACCATGTAGACCTCCTCCACCTGTTTTTCCCCTGGCCAAGTCTCAACGGCCTTGTAGACCTCCTCCACCGGTGTTCGGACTCGCGAGGTCATTACCTCCAGCACGTCCTCCACCACCGGTGTTCTGCACTGCTCCCAGTCTGGTTCTCACACCAGCACATGACTCTCGCCTGGTTTTCAAGCCAGAATTAGACTCTCGCCTGGTTTTCACACCAGAAAATGTTTCTAGCCTGGTTCTCAAGCCAGCACTAGACTCCCACCTGGTTCTCACACCAGCCTCCGACCCAGAACTGGTTCTCATACCAGTTACAGACTTTAGCCTGGAGCCCACTCCAGTACCAGCTCCAGAGCTGGAGCCTACTCCAGTACCAGCTCCACGCCGCCAAGCGCCGGTACCAGCTCCACGCCGCCAAGCGCCGGTACCAGCTCCGCGCCGCCAAGCACCGCCGACGACGGGGCTGGAGCCCACACCAGCGTCGACGACGGGGCTGGAGCCCACACCAGCGTCGACGACGGGGCTGGAACCTTCACCTATGTCGACAGGGCTGGAGCCCACTCCAGTGCCAGCTCCTCGACAAGCGCCGGTACCAGCTCCACGCCGCCAAGCACTGCCGACGAAGAAGCTGGAGCCCACACCGGTCACGACTCCTGCGGCTCCCAGGCCGCCTCCGACGACTCCTGCGGCTCCCAGGCCGCCTCCGACGACTCCTGCGGCTCCCAGGCCGCCTCCGACGACTCCTGCGGCTCCCAGGCCGCCTCCGACGACTCCTGCGGCTCCCAGGCCGCCTCCGACGACTCCTGCGGCTCCCAGGCCGCCTCCGACGACTCCTGCGGCTGCAGCACCCGCATCATCCTCGCCAGCTGCACTCGGGCCTGCTTTGGCTGCAGTCCCCGCACCCTCGTCTGCTGCTTCCAAGCCTGCTGGGATTTCGGTGCTGAGGCGTCGTCCACCACGTCGATCACGGGCGTGGCCTCTGCGAGGTCATCCTCCTCGCCAGACACTCCCTCCTCCATGTCGGCCACGGATGTGGCCGTGCCCGGGTCGTCCGCCTCGCCGGGCACCTCATCCTGCGATGCGGCCACTAATGTGGCCTTTTCGAGGTCGCCCGCCAAAACTTTTTCGGCAGCGGCGTTCCATCCGCCGCCGCCACTTGACTTGTCCTCGGTGGATTCGGGGACACACGACTTGGCGACCCTCCACCGTGGCCTCCCTCCGCCCTCCCTTCGTTTGTGGACTCTGTTTTTGGGGAGGGGGTTCAAGTTGTTTCTTATTTGTTTTTGTTTTCTTTGAGACATCTGGAATCTGTCTTTTTGGGGGGGGGAATACTGTTGCGATCTGTGACTCAGATCTTCACATGTTTATTTTTCCATCTTTGTTTCATTCTCTTCTGACCCACTTACTTCCTGTTTAGTCCGTTACCATGGTTACACATTGATTTCACCTGCTCCTCGTTTTCTACACACCTGGTTCTCCTTGATTTCTCCCTATATAAGCTTTCCTCTTTTCTTTGTTCAGTCTCGGATCCTAATTTGCCCACGCGCAACAGTGACGACTCTCGACCTTCATCTTTGTATGTATATTCTCGCTAGCTTTTACGCTAAGCCATTTGTTTATTCCAGCTCACATGCTGAGGAATTGTTTTTCTGTTTTTGGTTTGCCTTCTCTTTACAGCAGTGTTTTTGTTCCTAGCCTTTTATTATTTAATAAATCCATTTATAACTTACCTTGTTGTGTTCATCGCTTCGACGCATCCCCGGAAGAACCAATCCGGCATTACAATGCCACACAAGCGTCACACATTTTTGTATTTGCAAACCATTGAAAAACAACTGTATCTAGTAAAACTCACATGTATTCAATATCACAGGCATTTTTAGACATTTTGTACGTTTGGATTAGGAATTATGTTTGAATACATTGTTATTGCTTTTTTCGCATTATCTCAGGATTCTAAGTACATTACTGTCAAATTGAGTAACAAATCAAATTTTGTTTTTGCAAACCTTACCAAATGTTTTTTTTCTGGAAAACTCTCGAAGATGCATTTCTTCAGGCATTATTAGACATTTTGCATGTGTATTTTTGGAGTTATGTTTCAAAAACTGTCATTTTGAGTGTGACCAATATGAGGCCAGTAAAATCTAATATTTGTATTTGTGATTCTTTCCAAAATACCTGATTCTGCTAAAACTTACATAAATTCAATATTAAAGGCTTTTTAAGACAAATTTCATATTTGGTTTTGGAGTTATGATTATAAACCTTTCATATTTAGTATGACAGTTACACTGTTATATTGAATAAAAAAACTAACTTTTGTCTTTGCAAACCTTACAAAAGATCATTTTTCTAGTACAACTAACAAAAAAACATATTTCTAGGCATTATTAGCCATTTTGCATGTGTTGTTTAGAAGTTATGTTTGAATACATTTTTATTGCTTTTTTCGCATTATCTCAGGATTCTAAGACTATTATAGTCATATTGAGTAAAAAACTACTTTTTGCATTTTCAAGATTTAAAAAAGCATATGTTTCGAGTAAAACTCCCAAAGATGCATTATTTCAGGCATTATTAGCTATTTTTCATGTGTGGTGTAGGAGTTATGTTTAAATAACTGTCATATTGAGTGTTACAGTATACAGTCATATTGAGTAAAACCTCATTTTTGTATTTGCAAACCATTGAAAAACAACTGTATCTAGTAAAACTTATATGTATTCAATATCACAGGCATTTTTAGACATTTTGCACGTTTGGATTAGGAATTATGTTGGAATACATTTTTATTGCTTTTTTCGCATTATCTCAGGATTCTAAGTACATTACTGTCAAATTGAGTAACAAATCAAATTTTGTTTTTGCAAACCTTACCAAATGTTTTTTTTCTGGAAAACTCTCGAAGATGCATTTCTTCAGGTATTATTAGACATTTTGCATGTGTATTTTTGGAGTTATGTTTCAAAAACTGTCATTTTGAGTGTGACCAATATGAGGCCAGTAAAATCTAATATTTGTATTTGTGATTCTTACCCAAATACCTGATTCTGCTAAAACTTACATAAATTCAATATTAAAGGCTTTTTAAGACACATTTCATATTTGGTTTTGGAGTTATGATTATAAACCTTTCATATTTAGTATGACAGTTACACTGTTATATTGAATTAAAAAACTAACTTGTGTCTTTGCAAACCTTACAAAAGATACATTTTCTAGTACAACTAACAAAAAAACATATCTCTAGGCATTATTAGCCATTTTGCATGTGTTGTTTAGAAGTTATGTTTGAATACATTTTTATTGCTTTTTTCGCATTATCTCAGGATTCTAAGACTATTATACTCATATTGAGTAAAAAAACTACTTTTTACATTTGCAAGATTTAAAAAAGCATATGTTTCGAGTAAAACTCCCAAAGATGCATTATTTCATGCATTATTAGCCATTTTTCATGTGTGGTGTAGGAGTTATGTTTAAATAACTGTCCTATTGAGTGTTACAGTATACAGTTATATTGAGTAAAACCTCATTTTTGTATTTGCAAACCATTGAAAAACAACTGTATCTAGTAAAACTCACATGTATTCAATATCACAGGCATTTTTAGACATTTAGCACGTTTGGATTAGGAATTATGTTGGAATACATTTGTATTGCTTTTTTCGCATTATCACAGGATTCTAAGTACATTACTGTCAAATTGAGTAACAAATGAAATTTTGTTTTTGCAAACCTTACCAAATATTTTTTTTTCAGGAACACTCTCGAAGATGCATTTCTTCAGGCATTATTAGACATTTTGCATGTGTATTTTTGGAGTTATGTTTCAAAAACTGTCATTTTGAGTGTGACCAATATGAGGCCAGTAAAATCTAATATTTGTATTTGTGATTCTTTCCAAAATACCTGATTCTGCTAAAACTTACATAAATTCAATATTAAAGGCTTTTTAAGACAAATTTCATATTTGGTTTTGGAGTTATGATTATAAACCTTTCATATTTACTATGACAGTTATACTGTTATATTGAATAAAAAAACTAACTTTTGTCTTTGCAAACCTTACAAAAGATCATTTTTCTAGTACAACTAACAAAAAAACATATCTCTAGGCATTATTAGCCATTTTGCATGTGTTGTTTAGAAGTTATGTTTGAATACATTTGTATTGCTTTTGTCGCATTATCTCAGGATTCTAAGACTATTATAGTCATATTGAGTAAAAAACTACTTGTTGCATTTGCAAGATTTAAAAAAGCATATGTTTCGAGTAAAACTCCCAAAGATGCATTATTTCAGTTATTATTAGCCATTTTTCATGTGTGGTGTAGGAGTTATGTTTAAATAACTGTCATATTGAGTGTTACAGTATACAGTCATATTGAGTAAAACCTCATTTTTGTATTTGCAAACCATTGAAAAACAACTGTATCTAGTAAAACTCACATGTATTCAATATCACAGGCATTTTTAGACATTTAGCACGTTTGGATTAGGAATTATGTTGGAATACATTTGTATTGCTTTTTTCGCATTATCACAGGATTCTAAGTACATTACTGTCAAATTGAGTAACAAATGAAATTTTGTTTTTGCAAACCTTACCAAATATTTTTTTTTCAGGAACACTCTCGAAGATGCATTTCTTCAGGCATTATTAGACATTTTGCATGTGTATTTTTGGAGTTATGTTTCAAAAACTGTCATTTTGAGTGTGACCAATATGAGGCCAGTAAAATCTAATATTTGTATTTGTGATTCTTTCCAAAATACCTGATTCTGCTAAAACTTACATAAATTCAATATTAAAGGCTTTTTAAGACAAATTTCATATTTGGTTTTGGAGTTATGATTATAAACCTTTCATATTTACTATGACAGTTATACTGTTATATTGAATAAAAAAACTAACTTTTGTCTTTGCAAACCTTACAAAAGATCATTTTTCTAGTACAACTAACAAAAAAACATATCTCTAGGCATTATTAGCCATTTTGCATGTGTTGTTTAGAAGTTATGTTTGAATACATTTGTATTGCTTTTGTCGCATTATCTCAGGATTCTAAGACTATTATAGTCATATTGAGTAAAAAACTACTTGTTGCATTTGCAAGATTTAAAAAAGCATATGTTTCGAGTAAAACTCCCAAAGATGCATTATTTCAGTTATTATTAGCCATTTTTCATGTGTGGTGTAGGAGTTATGTTTAAATAACTGTCATATTGAGTGTTACAGTATACAGTCATATTGAGTAAAACCTCATTTTTGTATTTGCAAACCATTGAAAAACAACTGTATCTAGTAAAACTCACATGTATTCAATATCACAGGCATTTTTAGACATTTTGCACGTTTGGATTAGGAATTATGTTGGAATACATTTTTATTGCTTTTTTCGCATTATCTCAGGATTCTAAGTACATTACTGTCAAATTGAGTAACAAATCAAATTTTGTTTTTGCAAACCTTACCAAATGTTTTTTTTCTGGAAAACTCTCGAAGATGCATTTCTTCAGGCATTATTAGACATTTTGCATGTGTATTTTTGGAGTTATGTTTCAAAAACGGTCATTTTGAGTGTGACCAATATGAGGCCAGTAAAATCTAATATTTGTATTTGTGATTCTTTCCAAAATACCTGATTCTGCTAAAACTTACATAAATTCAATATTAAAGGCTTTTTAAGACAAATTTCATATTTGGTTTTGGAGTTATGATTATAAACCTTTCATATTTAGTATGACAGTTACACTGTTATATTGAATTAAAAAAACTAACTTGTGTCTTTGCAAACCTTACAAAAGATAATTTTTCTAGTACAACTAACAAAAAACATATCTCTAAGCATTATTAGCCATTTTGCATGTGTTGTTTAGAAGTTATGTTTGAATACATTTTTATTGCTTTTTTCACATTATCTCAGGATTCTAAGACTATTAAAGTCATATTGAGTAAAAAACTACTTTTTGCATTTGCAAGATTTAAAAAAGCATATGTTTCGAGTAAAACTCCCAAAGATGCATTATTTCAGGCATTATTAGCCATTTTTCATGTGTGGTGTAGGAGTTATGTTTAAATAACTGTCATATTGAGTGTTACAGTATACAGTCATATTGAGTAAAACCTCATTTTTGTATTTGCAAACCATTGAAAAACAACTGTATCTAGTAAAACTCACATGTATTCAATATCACAGGCATTTTAGACATTTTGCACGTTTGGATTAGGAATTATGTTGGAATACATTTTTATTGCTTTTTTCGCATTATCTCAGGATTCTAAGTACATTACTGTCAAATTGAGTAACAAATCAAATTTTGTTTTTGCAAACCTTACCAAATGTTTTTTTTCTGGAAAACTCTCGAAGATGCTTTTCTTCGGGCATTATTAGACATTTTGCATGTGTATTTTTGGAGTTATGTTTCAAAAACGGTCTTTTGAGTGTGACCAATATGAGGCCAGTAAAATCTAATATTTGTATTTGTGATTCTTTCCAAAATACCTGATTCTGCTAAAAATCACATAAATTCAATATTAAAGGCTTTTTAAGACAAATTTCATTTATGGTTTTGGAGTTATGATTATAAACCTTTCATATTTAATATGACAGTTACACTGTTATATTGAATAAAAAAACAAACGTATGTCTTTGCAAACCTTACAAAAGATCATTTTTCTGGTACAACTAACAAAAAAACATATCTCTAGGCATTATTAGCCATTTTGCATGTGTTGTTTAGAAGTTATGTTTGAATACATTTGTATTGCTTTTTTCGCATTATCTCAGGATTCTACGACTATTATAGTCATATTGAGTAAAAAACTACTTTTTGCATTTGCAAGATTTAAAAAGGCATATGTTTCGAGTACAACTCCCAAAGATGCATTATTTCAGGCATTATTAGCAATTTTTCATGTGTGGTATAGGAGTTATGTTTAAATAACTGTCATATTGAGTGTTACAGTATACAGTCATATTGAGTAAAACCTCATTTTTGTATTTGCAAACCATTGAAAAACAACTGTATCTAGTAAAACTCACATGTATTCAATATCACAGGCATTTTTAGACATTTTGCACGTTTGGATTAGGAATTATGTTTGAATACATTTTTATTGCTTTTTTCGCATTATCTCAGGATTCTAAGAACATTACTGTCAAATTGAGTAACAAATCAAATTTTGTTTTTGCAAACCTTACCAAATGTTTTTTTTTTCTGGAAAACTCTTGAAGATGCATTTCTTCAGGCATTATTAGACATTTTTCATGTGTATTTTTGGAGTTATGTTTCAAAAACTGTCATTTTGAGTGTGACCAATATGAGGCCAGTAAAATCTAATATTTGTATTTGTGATTCTATCCAAAATACCTGATTCTGCTAAAACTTACATACATTCAATATTAAAGGCTTTTTAAGACAAATCTCATATTTGGTTTTGGAGTTATGATTATAAACCTTTCATATTTAGTATGACAGTTACACTGTTATATTGAATAAAAAAACTAATTTGTGTCTTTACAAACCTTACAAAAGATCATTTTTCGAGTACAACTAACCAAAATACATATCTCTAGGCATTATCAGCCATTTTGCATTTATTGTTTAGAAGTTATGTTTGAATACATTTTTATTGCTTTTTTCGCATTATCTCAGGATTCTAAGACTATTATAGTCATATTGAGTAAAAAAACTACTTTTTGCATTTGCAAGATTTAAAAAAGCATATGTTTCGAGTAAAACTCCCAAAGATGCATTATTTCATGCATTGTTAGCCATTTTTCATGTGTGGTGTAGGAGTTATGTTTAAATAACTGTCATATTGAGTGTTACAGTATACAGTTATATTGAGTAAAACCTCATTTTCGTATTTGCAAACCATTGAAAAACAACTGTATCTAGTAAAACTCACATGTATTCATTATCACAGGCATTTTTAGACATTTTGCACGTTTGGATTAGGAATTATGTTTGAATACATTTGTATTGCTTTTTTCGCATTATCTCAGGATTCTAAGTACATTACTGTCAAATTGAGTAACAAATCAAATTTTGTTTTTGCAAACCTTACCAAATGTTTTTTTTTCAGGAACACTCTCGAAGATGCATTTCTTCAGGCATTATTAGACATTTTGCATGTGTATTTTTGGAGTTATGTTTCAAAAACTGTCATTTTGAGTGTGACCAATATGAGGCCAGTAAAATCTAATATTTGTATTTGTGATTCTTTCCAAAATACCTGATTCTGCTAAAACTTACATGAATTCAATATTAAAGGCTTTTTAAGACAAATTTCATATTTGGTTTTGGAGTTATGATTATAAACCTTTCATATTTAGTATGACAGTTACACTGTTATATTGAATAAAAAAACTAACTTGTGTCTTTGCAAACCTTACAAAAGATAATTTTTCTAGTACAACAAACAAAAAAACATATCTCTAGGCATTATTAGCCATTTTGCATGTGTTGTTTAGAAGTTATGTTTGAATACATTTTTATTGCTTTTTTTGCATTATCTCAGGATTTTAAGACTATTATAGTCATATTGAGTAAAAAAACTACTTTTTGCATTTGCAAGATTTAAAAAAGCATATGTTTCGAGTAAAACTCCCAAAGATGCATTATTTCATGCATTGTTAGCCATTTTTCATGTGTGTTGTAGGAGTTATGTTTAAATAACTGTCATATTGAGTGTTACAGTATACAGTTATATTGAGTAAAACCTCATTTTCGTATTTGCAAACCATTGAAAAACAACTGTATCTAGTAAAACTCACATGTATTCAATATCACAGGCATTTTTAGACATTTTGCACGTTTGGATTAGGAATTATGTTTGAATACATTTTTATTGCTTTTTTCGCATTATCTCAGGATTCTAAGTACATTACTGTCAAATTGAGTAACAAATCAAATTTTGTTTTTGCAAACCTTACCAAATGTTTTTTTTTTCAGGAACACTCTCGAAGATGCATTTCTTCAGGCATTATTAGACATTTTGCATGTGTATTTTTGGAGTTATGTTTCAAAAACTGTCATTTTGAGTGTGACCAATATGAGGACAGTAAAATCTAATATTTGTATTTGTGATTCTTTCCAAAATACCTGATTCTGCTAAAACTTACATGAATTCAATATTAAAGGCTTTTTAAGACAAATTTCATATTTGGTTTTGGAGTTATGATTATAAACCTTTCATATTTAGTATGACAGTTACACTGTTATATTGAATAAAAAAACTAACTTTTGTCTTTGCAAACCTTACAAAAGATCATTTTTTCTAGTACAACTAACAAAAAAACATATCTCTAGGCATTATTAGCCATTTTGCATGTGTTGTTTAGAAGTTATGTTTGAATACATTTTTATTGCTTTTTTCGCATTATCTCAGGATTCTAAGACTATTATAGTCATATTGAGTAAAAAAGTACTTTTTGCATTTGCAAGATTTAAAAAAGCATATGTTTCGAGTAAAACTCCCAAAGATGCATTATTTCAGGAATTATTAGCTATTTTTCATGTGTGGTGTAGGAGTTATGTTTAAATAACTGTCATATTGAGTGTTACAGTATACAGTCATATTGAGTAAAACCTCATTTTTGTATTTGCAAACCATTGAAAAACAACTGTATCTAGTAAAACTTATATGTATTCAATATCACAGGCATGTTTAGACATTTTGCACGTTTGGATTAGGAATTATGTTGGAATACATTTTTATTGCTTTTTTCGCATTATCTCAGGATTCTAAGTACATTACTGTCAAATTGAGTAACAAATCAAATTTTGTTTTTGCAAACCTTACCAAATGTTTTTTTTCTGGAAAACTCTCGAAGATGCATTTCTTCAGGCATTATTAGACATTTTGCATGTGTATTTTTGGAGTTATGTTTCAAAAACTGTCATTTTGAGTGTGACCAATATGAGGCCAGTAAAATCTAATATTTGTATTTGTGATTCTTACCCAAATACCTGATTCTGCTAAAACTTACATAAATTCAATATTAAAGGCTTTTTAAGACACATTTCATATTTGGATTTGGAGTTATGATTATAAACCTTTCATATTTAGTATGACAGTTACACTGTTATATTGAATTAAAACACTAACTTGTGTCTTTGCAAACCTTACAAAAGATAAATTTTCTAGTACAACTAACAAAAAAACATATCTCTAGGCATTATTGGCCATTTTGCATGTGTTGTTTAGAAGTTATGTTTGAATACATTTTTATTGCTTTTTTCGCATTATCTCAGGATTCTAAGACTATTATAGTCATATTGAGTAAAAAAACTACTTTTTGCATTTGCAAGATTTAAAAAAGCATATGTTTCGAGTAAAACTCCCAAAGATGCATTATTTCATGCATTATTAGCCATTTTTCATGTGTGGTGTAGGAGTTATGTTTAAATAACTGTCCTATTGAGTGTTACAGTATACAGTTATATTGAGTAAAACCTCATTTTTGTATTTGCAAACCATTGAAAAACAACTGTATCTAGTAAAACTCACATGTATTCAATATCACAGGCATTTTTAGACATTTAGCACGTTTGGATTAGGAATTATGTTGGAATACATTTGTATTGCTTTTTTCGCATTATCACAGGATTCTAAGTACATTACTGTCAAATTGAGTAACAAATCAAATGTTGTTTTTGCAAACCTTACCAAATATTTTTTTTTCAGGAACACTCTCGAAGATGCATTTCTTCAGGCATTATTAGACATTTTGCATGTGTATTTTTGGAGTTATGTTTCAAAAACTGTCATTTTGAGTGTGACCAATATGAGGCCAGTAAAATCTAATATTTGTATTTGTGATTCTTTCCAAAATACCTGATTCTGCTAAAACTTACATAAATTCAATATTAAAGGCTTTTTAAGACAAATTTCATATTTGGTTTTGGAGTTATGATTATAAACCTTTCATATTTACTATGACAGTTATACTGTTATATTGAATAAAAAAACTAACTTTTGTCTTTGCAAACCTTACAAAAGATCATTTTTCTAGTACAACTAACAAAAAAACATATCTCTAGGCATTATTAGCCATTTTGCATGTGTTGTTTAGAAGTTATGTTTGAATACATTTGTATTGCTTTTGTCGCATTATCTCAGGATTCTAAGACTATTATAGTCATATTGAGTAAAAAACTACTTTTTGCATTTGCAAGATTTAAAAAAGCATATGTTTCGAGTAAAACTCCCAAAGATGCATTATTTCAGTTATTATTAGCCATTTTTCATGTGTGGTGTAGGAGTTATGTTTAAATAACTGTCATATTGAGTGTTACAGTATACAGTCATATTGAGTAAAACCTCATTTTTGTATTTGCAAACCATTGAAAAACAACTGTATCTAGTAAAACTCACATGTATTCAATATCACAGGCATTTTTAGACATTTTGCACGTTTGGATTAGGAATTATGTTGGAATACATTTTTATTGCTTTTTTCGCATTATCTCAGGATTCTAAGTACATTACTGTCAAATTGAGTAACAAATCAAATTTTGTTTTTGCAAACCTTACCAAATGTTTTTTTTCTGGAAAACTCTCGAAGATGCATTTCTTCAGGCATTATTAGACATTTTGCATGTGTATTTTTGGAGTTATGTTTCAAAAACTGTCATTTTGAGTGTGACCAATATGAGGCCAGTAAAATCTAATATTTGTATTTGTGATTCTTTCCAAAATACCTGATTCTGCTAAAACTTACATAAATTCAATATTAAAGGCTTTTTAAGACAAATTTCATATTTGGTTTTGGAGTTATGATTATAAACCTTTCATATTTAGTATGACAGTTACACTGTTGTATTGAATTAAAAAAACTAACTTGTGTCTTTGCAAACCTTACAAAAGATAATTTTCCTAGTACAACTAACAAAAAACATATCTCTAAGCATTATTAGCCATTTTGCATGTGTTGTTTAGAAGTTATGTTTGAATACATTTTTATTGCTTTTTTCACATGATCTCAGGATTCTTAGACTATTAAAGTCATATTGAGTAAAAAACTACTTTTTGCATTTGCAAGATTTAAAAAAGCATATGTTTCGAGTAAAACTCCCAAAGATGCATTATTTCAGGCATTATTAGCCATTTTTCATGTGTGGTGTAGGAGTTATGTTTAAATAACTGTCATATTGAGTGTTACAGTATACAGTCATATTGAGTAAAACCTCATTTTTGTATTTGCAAACCATTGAAAAACAACTGTATCTAGTAAAACTCACATGTATTCAATATCACAGGCATTTTAGACATTTTGCACGTTTGGATTAGGAATTATGTTGGAATACATTTTTATTGCTTTTTTCGCATTATCTCAGGATTCTAAGTACATTACTGTCAAATTGAGTAACAAATCAAATTTTGTTTTTGCAAACCTTACCAAATGTTTTTTTTCTGGAAAACTCTCGAAGATGCTTTTCTTCGGGCATTATTAGACATTTTGCATGTGTATTTTTGGAGTTATGTTTCAAAAACGGTCTTTTTGAGTGTGACCAATATGAGGCCAGTAAAATCTAATATTTGTATTTGTGATTCTTTCCAAAATACCTGATTCTGCTAAAAATCACATAAATTCAATATTAAAGGCTTTTTAAGACAAATTTCATTTATGGTTTTGGAGTTATGATTATAAACCTTTCATATTTAATATGACAGTTACACTGTTATATTGAATAAAAAAACAAACGTATGTCTTTGCAAACCTTACAAAAGATCATTTTTCTGGTACAACTAACAAAAAAACATATCTCTAGGCATTATTAGCCATTTTGCATGTGTTGTTTAGAAGTTATGTTTGAATACATTTGTATTGCTTTTTTCGCATTATCTCAGGATTCTACGACTATTATAGTCATATTGAGTAAAAAACTACTTTTTGCATTTGCAAGATTTAAAAAGGCATATGTTTCGAGTACAACTCCCAAAGATGCATTATTTCAGGCATTATTAGCAATTTTTCATGTGTGGTATAGGAGTTATGTTTAAATAACTGTCATATTGAGTGTTACAGTATACAGTCATATTGAGTAAAACCTCATTTTTGTATTTGCATACCATTGAAAAACAACTGTATCTAGTAGAACTCATATGTATTCAATATCACAGGCATTTTTAGACATTTTGCACGTTTGGATTAGGAATTATGTTTGAATACATTTTTATTGCTTTTTTCGCATTATCTCAGGATTCTAAGAACATTACCGTCAAATTGAGTAACAAATCACATGTTGTTTTTGCAAACCTTACCAAATGTTTTTTTTTTCTGGAAAACTCTTGAAGATGCATTTCTTCAGGCATTATTAGACATTTTTCATGTGTATTTTTGGAGTTATGTTTCAAAAACTGTCATTTTGAGTGTGACCAATATGAGGCCAGTAAAATCTAATATTTGTATTTGTGATTCTTTCCAAAATACCTGATTCTGCTAAAACTTACATACATTCAATATTAAAGGCTTTTTAAGACAAATCTCATATTTGGTTTTGGAGTTATGATTATAAACCTTTCATATTTAGTATGACAGTTACACTGTTATATTGAATAAAAAAACTAATTTGTGTCTTTACAAACCTTACAAAAGATCATTTTTCGAGTACAACTAACCAAAATACATATCTCTAGGCATTATCAGCCATTTTGCATTTATTGTTTAGAAGTTATGTTTGAATACATTTTTATTGCTTTTTTTGCATTATCTCAGGATTCTAAGACTATTATAGTCATATTGAGTAAAAATCTACTTTTTGCATTTGCAAGATTTAAAAAAGCATATGTTTCAAGTAAAACTCCCAAAGATGCATTATTTCAGGCATTATTAGCTATTTTTCATGTGTGGTGTAGGAGTTATGTTTAAATAACTGTCATATTGAGTGTTACAGTATACAGTCATATTGAGTAAAACCTCATTTTTGTATTTGCAAACCATAGAAAAACAACGGTATCTAGTAAAACTCACATGTATTCAATATCACAGGCATTTTTAGACATTTTGCACGTTTGGATTAGGAATTATGTTTGAATACATTTTTATTGCTTTTTTCGCATTATCTCAGGATTGTACATTACTGTTAATTTTGAGTAACAAATCAAATTTTGTTTTTGCAAACCTTACCAAATGTTTTTTTTTTCAGGAAAACTCTCGAAGATGCATTTCTTCAGGCATTATTAGACATTTTGCATGTGTATTTTTGGAGTTATGTTTCAAAAACTGTCATTTTGAGTGTGACCAATATGAGGCCAGTAAAATCTAATATTTGTATTTGTGATTCTTTCCAAAATACCTGATTCTGGTAAAACTCACATAAATTCAATATTAAAGGCTTTTTAAGACAAATTTCATATTTGGTTTTGGAGTTATGATTATAAACCTTTCATATTTAGTATGACAGTTACACTGTTATATTAAATAAAAAAACTAACTTGTGTCTTTGCAAACCTTACAAAAGATCATTTTTCTAGTACAACTAACAAAAAAACATATCTCTAGTTATTATTAGCCATTTTGCATGTGTTGTTTAGAAGTTATGTTTGAATACATTTTTATTGCTTTTTTCGCATTATCTCAGGATTCTAAGTACATTACTGTCAAATTGAGTAACAAATCAAATTTTGTTTTTGCAAACCTTACCAAATGTTTTTTTTTCTGGAAAACTCTCGAAGATATTTTTCTTCGGGCATTATTAGACATTTTGCATGTGTATTTTTGGAGTTATGTTTCAAAAACTGTCATTTTGAGTGTGACCAATATTAGGCCAGTAAAATCTAATATTTGTATTTGTGATTCTTTCCAAAATACCTGATTCTGGTAAAACTTACATAAATTCAATATTAAAGGCTTTTTAAGACAAATTTCATATTTGGTTTTGGAGTTATGATTATAAACCTTTCATATTTAGTATGACAGTTATACTGTTATATTGAATAAAAAAACTAACTTGTGTCCTTGCAAACCTTACAAAAGATCATTTTTCGAGTACAACTAACCAATATACATTTCTCTAGGCATTATTAGCCATTTTCCATGTGTTGTTTAGAAGTTATGTTTGAATACATTTTTATTGCTTTTTTCGCATTATCTCAGGATTCTAAGTCATATTGAGTAAAAAACTACTTTTTGCATTTGCAAGATTTAAAAAAGCATATGTTTCGAGTAAAACTCCCAAAGATCCATTATTTCAGGCATTATTTGCCATTTTTCATGCGTGGTGTAGGAGTTATGTTTAAATAACTATCATATTGAGTGTTACAGTATACAGTCATATTGAGTAAAACCTAATTTTTGATTTTGCAAACCATAGAAAATCAACTGTATCTAGTAAAACTCACATGTATTCAATATCGCAGGCATTTTTAGACATTTTGCACGTTTGGATTAGGAATTATGTTGGAATACATTTTTATTGCTCTTTTTGTATTATCTCAGGATTTTAAGTACATTACTTTCAAATTGGGTAAAATATTTGTTTTTGTTTTTGCAACCCTTACAAAATGTTTTTTTATCCAGTAAAACTCACAAAGATACATTTCTTCAGGCATTTTTTTGTAATTTTGCATGTGTATTTTTGGAGATAGGGTTCAAAAACTGTCTTATTGAGTGTGACCAATGTGAGGCAAGTAAAACAAAATGTTTGTATTTGTGAACCTTTCCAAAATACCTAATTCAGGTAAAACTCACATAAAGTCAACATTACGGGCTTTTTTAGACAGATTTCATGTTTGGTTTTGGAGTTATGTTTATTAACCTTTCATATTTAGTATGACAGTTTTACTGTTATATTGAATAAAAAAAACTAACTTTTATCTTTGCAAACACTGTAAAAATCAATTTTGTAAAAAAACGGTCATTTACTGGCAGCTACGGCTGCCAAACAAAAACCATAAAACTAAAGTAAAACATTGTAAACCAAATAATGATCAAAAATATTATATTTACAGAAATTTTCATGAAACGTTTTGGGGTGAAATATCATAATTTTACAGATTTTTACTAAATTATTAAGATCAACCACCTTTAATAAAGTGATGATGCAAACAGTTCTGCAGAAAAATACCTTTATTCTAAAGAGTTTTTCCAAATTATTACGATCAACCACATTTAGTGAAGTGACAATGCTGGCGGTTCCTCAGAAAAATACCATTGTTTTACAGATTTTTTCTGAATAGTTAGGATCAGGGGTGTCTCATTGACTTTAGTGGGGCGCCACTGGATGCAGGAACTTGATGCAAAGTGAATTCACCTTGCATGAATGGCTACCCCACCCTAGCAACATACTTACTGATCCTACCATTTCACTGTGAGAATTTTACTGACCCTCATGTAGGATTGACCCAAAGTCTTGCCGGGTGAATTTTTTTACGCTCATTCACCAAATCATTAGCATGCCTACTGCTGAGTGTGATGTGCACGGTATTGTCATGAATGTGATAGTGACTGCAAGACATACTTGGTCAACAGCCACACAGGTCACACTGCTAGTGGCTGTACAAACAACTTTAACACTGTTACAAAATATGCACCACACTGTGAATCCACATCGAACAAGAATGATAAACACATTTCAGGAAAACATCCTGACTGTAACAAAACATAAAAACAACATAACATAACAAATACCCACAAGCCCATGCAGCGCTGACTCTTCCGGGCTACACCCCTGCTACCACCCAACCCCGCGCCCCAAAACATCACCGCCCCCCTCCGTGCGTTGGTTGAGGTGGGCGGGGTTAGGTGGTGGGGGTGTATATTGTAACACATGGAATTCTGGGTATTGTTTCTGTTGTGTTGATGTTGTGTTACGGTGAAGATGTTCTCCTGAAATGTGTTTGTCATTCTTGTTTGATGTGGCTCCACAATGTGGCGCATATTTGTAACATTGTTAAAGTTGTTTGTACGGCCACCGTCAGTGTGATCTGTAAGGCTGTTGACTGTTGATTAAGTTTGTCTTGCAGTCACTCATGTATGTCATATTACAGGGAAAAAAATGTAAATGTTAGTTCGAGCATAAGCCTTTTATAAGAGGCTACATATATTTTTCTCATTGAATGTGAAAATACACATAAATATTAAAAAAAAATTAATTTACCTTAAAATTACATTAACATTACAAAACATTTCTTTTTGTTTTTCCAACCCTTACAAAATGTTTTTTTTATCCAGTAAAACTCACAAAGATACATTTCTTCAGGCATTTTTTTGTAATTTTGCATGTGTATTTTTGGAGATAGGGGTCAAAAACTGTCTTATTGAGTGTGACCAATGTGAGGCCAGTAAAACCAATTTTTTGTATTTGTGAACCTTTCCAAAATACCTAATTCAGGTAAAACTCACATAAAGTCAACATTACGGGCTTTTTTAGACAGATTTCATGTTTGGTTTTGGAGTTATGTTTATTAACCTTTCATATTTAGTATGACAGTTTTACTGTTATATTGAATAAAAAAAACTAACTTTTATCTTTGCAAACACTGTAAAAATCAATTTTGTAAAAAAACGGTCATTTACTGGCAGCTACGGCTGCCAAACAAAAACCATAAAACTAAAGTAAAACATTGTAAACCAAATAATGATCAAAAATATTATATTTACAGAAATTTTCATGAAACGTTTTGGGGTGAAATATCATAATTTTACAGATTTTTACTAAATTATTAAGATCAACCACCTTTAATAAAGTGATGATGCAAACAGTTCTGCAGAAAAATACCATTGTTTTACAGATTTTTTCTGAATAGTTAGGATCAGGGGTGTCTCATTGACTTTAGTGGGGCGCCACTGGATGCATGAACTTGATGCAAAGTGGATTCACCTTGCATGAATGGCTACCCCACCCTAGCAACATACTTACTGATCCTACCATTTCACAGCGAGAATTTTACTGACCCTCATGTAGGATTGACCCAAAGTCTTGCCGGGTGAATTTTTATACGCTCATTCACCAAATCATTAGCATGCCTAATGATGAGTGTGATGTGCACGGTATTGTCATGACTGTGATAGTGACTGCAAGACATACTTGGTCAACAGCCACACAGGTCACACTGCTGGTGGCTGTACAAACAACTTTAACACTGTTACAAAAGATGCACCACACTGTGAATCCACATCGAACAAGAATGATAAACACATTTCAGGAAAACATCCTCACTGTAACAAAACATAAAAACAACATAACATAACAAATACCCACAAGCCCATGCAGCGCTGACTCTTCCGGGCTACACCCCTGCTACCACCCAACCCCGCGCCCCAAAACATCACCGCCCCCCTCCGTGCGTTGGTTGAGGTGGGCGGGGTTAGGTGGTGGGGGTGTATATTGTAACACATGGAATTCTGGGTATTGTTTCTGTTGTGTTGATGTTGTGTTACGGTGAAGATGTTCTCCTGAAATGTGTTTGTCATTCTTGTTTGATGTGGCTCCACAATGTGGCGCATATTTGTAACATTGTTAAAGTTGTTTGTACGGCCACCGTCAGTGTGATCTGTAAGGCTGTTGACTGTTGATTAAGTTTGTCTTGCAGTCACTCATGTATGTCATATTACAGGGAAAAAAATGTAAATGTTAGTTTGAGCATAAACCTTTTATAAGAGTCTACATATATTTTTCTCATTGAATGTGAAAATACACATAAATGTTAAAAAACAATTAATTTACCTTAAAATTACATTAACATTACAAAACATTTCTTTTTGTTTTTCCAACCCTTACAAAATGTGTTTTTTATCCAGTAAAACTCACAAAGATACATTTCTTCAGGCATTTTTTTGTAATTTTGCATGTGTATTTTTGGAGATAGGGTTCAAAAACTGTCTTATTGAGTGTGACCAATGTGAGGCCAGTAAAACCAATTTTTTGTATTTGTGAACCTTTCCAAAATACTTAATTCAGGTAAAACTCACATTAAGTCAACATTACAGGTTTTTTAGACAGATTTCATGTTTGGTTTTGGAGTTATGTTTATTAACCTTTCATATTTAGTATGACAGTTTTACTGTTGTATTGAATAAAAAAAACTAACTTTTATCTTTGCAAACACTGTAAAAATCAATTTTGTAAAAAAACGGTCATTTACTGGCAGCGACGGCTGCCAAACAAAAACCATAAAACTAAAGTAAAACATTGTAAACCAAATAATGATCAAAAATATTATATTTACAGAAATTTTCATGAAACTTTTTGAGGTGAAATATCGTAATTTTTTCAGATTTTTACTAAATTATTAAGATCACCCACCTTTAATAAAGTGACGATGCAAACAGTTCTGCAGAAAAATACCTTTATTCTAAAGAGTTTTTCGAAATTATTACGATCAACCACTTTTAGTGAAGTGACAATGCTGGCGGTTCCACAGAAAAATACCATTGTTTTACAGATGTTTTCTGAATTGTTCGGATCAGGGGTGTCTCATTGACTTTAGCGGGGGAACACTGGATGCAGGAAATTGACACAAAGTGGGTTAACCTTGCATGAATGGCTATCCCACCCTAGCGACATACTTACCATTCCTATCATTTCACCACGAGAATTTCACTGACCCTCATGTAGGGTTGACTCAAAGTTTGGCCGGGCGAATAAGACACGTAATACCGTGGTGGGTTTTATTGAACGCTCATTCATCACATCATCAGCGTGCCAATTGAGGCATGTGATGAGCACGGTTTCTTCGTTCATTTGAAAAGTGACTGCAAGATATACTTGGTCAACAGCCACACAGGTCACACTGACGGTGGCTGTACAAACAACTTTAACACTGTTACAAATATGCACCACACTGTGAACCCACATCGAACAAGAATGATAAACACATTTCAGGAAAACATCCTCACTGTAATAAAACATAAACACAACATAACAAATACCCAGAAGCCCAAGCAGCGCTGACTCTTCCGGGCTACAATCCCGCTACCACCCAACCCGTGCCCCAAAACATCACCGCCCCCCTCCGTGCGTTGGTTGAGCTGGGCGGGGTTAAGTGGTGGAGGTGTATATTGTAACACATGGAATTCTAGGAATTGTTTCTGTTGTGTTAATGTTGTGTTACGGTGACGATGTTCTCCTGAAATGTGTTTGTCAGTCTTGATTGATGTGGCTCCACAGTGTGGCGCATATTTGTAACATTGTTAAAGTTGTTTGTACGGCCACCGTCAGTATGATCTGTACGGCTGTTGACTGTTGATTAAGAATCTCTTGCAGTATTTCATGTACGTCATATTACAGTTTGAGCATACACCTTTTATAAGAGGCTACATATATTTTTCGACTTGAATGTGAAAATACACATAAATATTGAAAACATTTGATTTACCTTAAAATTACATATAAAACTGTTAGATTGTTAGTATGGACAAATACTTTTATATAACAAGCTACATATTTAATTAAAGTTAATTACTGTAATTTTACATGAAATTGCAAGTAATTTGAGAAAACAGAAAATAATATGTATAAATAATTTGGTATTTTTCTGTAAAGAAAAATAGGAATATACATAGTTTGTCATTACTGGCATATTACTTAAAATAACAGGCGTTTTTTTAATTTACAGATAATGTCTTCAATTCTACAGATATATAACATATTTGAAAAAATTGAAAAATTATGGTAGAAATTTAGAGTAAACTAACCATATAAATAGGATTTTGTTTTCCCAGTGAACCCTACAAAATATATTTTTTCTACTACAACTAACAAAGATACATATCTCTAGGAATTATTAGCCGTTTTGCATGTGTTGTTCAAAAGTTATGTTTGAAAACTTTTGTATTGCTTTTTCGCATTATCTCAGGATTCTAAGAACATTATAGTCATATTGAGTAAAAAATACTTTTTGCATTTGCAAGATTTAAAAAAGCATATGTTCCGAGTAAAACTCCCAAAGATGCATTATTTCAGGCATTATTAGCCATTTTTCATGTGTGGTGTAGGAGTTATGTTTAAATAACTCTCATATTGAGTGTTACAGTATAGAGTCATATTGAGTAAAACCTAAATTTCTATTTGCAAACCATAGAAAAACAACTGTACTATAGTAAAACTCACATGTATTCAATATCACAGGCATTTTTAGACATTTTGCACGTTTGGATTAGGAATTATGTTGGAATACATTTTTATTGCTTTTTTCGCATTATCTCAGGATTCTAAGTACATTACTGTCAAATTGAGTAACAAAATTACTTTTTGTTTTTGCAAACCCTACCAAATGTTTTTTTTTCAGGAAAACTCTAAAAGATGCATTTCTTTAGGCATTATTAGACATTTTACATTTCTACTTTTGGAGTTATGTTTCAAAAACGGTCATTTTGAGTATCACCAATATGAGGCCAGTAAAACCTATTTTTTTTATTTGTGAACCTTTCCGAAATACCTAATTCTGGTAAAACTCACATACATTCAATATTACAGGCTTTTTTAGAAAAAAATCATGTTTAGTTTTGGAGTTATGATTATAAACCTTTCATATTTATCATGACAGTTTTACTGTTATATTGAATAAAAAAAAGTAACTTTGTCTTTGCAAACTTTACAAAAGATAATTTTTCTAGTACAACTAACAAAAATACATATCTCTAAGAATTATTTGCCATTTTGCATTTGTTGTTTGGAAATTATGTTTGAATACATTTTTATTGCTTTTTTCCCATTATCTCAGGATACTAAGAACATTATAGTTATATTGAGTAAAAAACTACTTGTTGCATTTGCAAGATTTAAAAAAGCATATGGTTCGAGTAAAACTCCCAAAGAGGCATTATTTCAGTCATTATTAGCCATTTTTCATGTGTGGTGTAGGAGTTATGTTTAAATAACTGTCATATTGTGTGTTACAGTATACATTCATATTGAGTAAAACCTCAATTGTGTATTTGCAAAACATAGAAAAACAACTGTATCTAGTAAAACTCACATGTATTCAATATCACAGCTATTTTTAGACATTTTGCACGTTTGGATTAAGAATTATGTTGGAATACAAATGTATTGCTTTTTTCGCATTATCTCAGGATTCTAAGTACATTACTGTCATATTGAGTAACAAATCAAATTTTGTTTTTGCAAACATTACCAATTTTTTTTTTTTCAGGAAAACTCTCCAAGATGCATTTCTTCAGGCATTATTAGACATTTTGCATGTGTATTTTTGGAGTTATGTTTCAAAAACTGTCATTTTGAGTGTGACCAATATGAGGCCAGTAAAATCTAATATTTGTATTTGTGATTCTTTCCAAAATACCTGATTCTGCTAAAACTTACATAAATTAAATGTTACAGGCTTTTTAAGACAAATTTCATATTTGGTTTTGGAGTTATGATTATAAACCTTTCATATTTAGTATGACAGTTACACTGTTATATTGAATAAAAAAAAACTAACTTGTGTCTTTGCAAACCTTACAAAAGATCATTTTTCGAGTACAACTAACCAATATACATATCTCTAGGCATTATTAGCCATTTTGCATGTGTTGTTTAGAAGTTATGTTTGAATACATTTGTATTGATTTTTTCGCATTATCTCAGGATTGTAAGACTAATATAGTCACATTGAGTAAAAAACTACTTTTTTCACTTGCAAGATTTAAAAAAGCATATGTTTCGAGTAAAACTCCCAAAGATGCATTATTTCAGGCATTATTAGCTATTTATCATGTGTGGTGTTGGAGTTATGTTTAAATAACTGTCATATTGAGTGTTACAGTATACAGTCATATTGAGTAAAACCTCATTTTTGTATTTGCAAACCATAGAAAAACATCTGTATCTAGTAAAACTCACAAGTATTCAATATCACAGGCATTTTTAGACATTTTGCACGTTTGGATTTAGAATTATGTTGGAATACATTTTTATTGCTTTTTTCGCATTTTCTCAGGATTCTAAGTAAGGGACAAGCGGTAGGAAATGGATGGATGGATGGATGGATCTAAGTACATTACTGTCAAATTGAGTAACAAATCAAATTTTGTTTTTGCAAACCTTACCAAATGTTTTTTTTTTCAGGAAAACTCTCGAAGATGCATTTCTTCGGGCATTATTAGACACTTTGCATGTGTATTTTTGGAGTTCTGTTTCAAAAACTGTCATTTTGAGTGTGACCAATATGAGGCCAGTAAAATCTAATATTTGTATTTGTGATTCTTTCCAAAATACCTGATTTTGGTAAAACTTACATAAATTCAATATTAAAGGCTTTTTAAGACAAATTTCATATTTGGTTTTGGAATTATGATTATAAACCTTTCATATTTAGTATGACAGTTACACTGTTATATTGAATAAAATAAATAACTTGTGTCTTTGCAAACCTTACAAAAGATCATTTTTGTAGTACAACTAACAAAAAAACATATCTCTAGCGATTATTAGCTATTTTGCATGTGTTGTTTAGAAGTTATGTTTGAAAACTTTTGTATTGCTTTTTCGCATTATCTCAGGATTCTAAGAACATTATAGTCATATTGAGTAAAAAACTACTTTTTGCATTTGCAAGATTTAAAAAAGCATATGTTCCGAGTAAAACTCCCAAAGATGCATTATTTCAGGCATTATTAGCCATTTTTCATGTGTGGTGTAGGAGTTATGTTTAAATAACTCTCATATTGAGTGTGACAGTTTACAGTCATATTGAGTAAAACCTAAATTTCTATTTGCAAACCATAGAAAAAACAACTGTACTATAGTAAAACTCACATGTATTCAATATCACAGGCATTTTTAGACATTTTGCACGTTTGGATTAGGAATTATGTTGGAATACATTTTTATTGCTTTTTTCGCATTATCTCATTAATGTCAAATTGAGTAAAAATTACTTTTTGTTTTTGCAAACCCTACCAAATGTTTTTTTTTTTCAGGAGAACTCTAAAAAATGCATTTCTTTAGGCATTATTAGACATTTTACATTTCTACTTTTGGAGTTATGTTTCAAAAACGGTCATTTTGAGTATCACCAATATGAGGCCAGTAAAACCAAATTTTAGTATTTCTGAACCTTTCCAAAATACATGTATCTAGTAAAACTCACATGTATTCAATATCACAGGCATTTCTTAGACATTTTGCACGTTTGGATTAGGAATTATATTGGAATACGTTTTTATGGCTTTTTTCTTATTATTTCAGGATTCTAAGTACATTACTGTCAAATTGAGTAACAAATCAAATTTTGTTTTTGCAAACCTTACCAAATGTTTTTTTTTCCGGAAAACTCTTGAAGATGCATTTCTTCAGGCATTATTAGACATTTTGCATGTGTATTTTTGGAGTTATGTTTCAAAAACTGTCATTTTGAGTGTAACCAATATGAGGCCAGTAAAATCTAATATTTGTATTTGTGATTCATTCCAAAATACCTGATTCTGCTAAAACTTACATACATTCAATATTAAAGGCTTTTTAAGACAAATTTCATATTTGGTTTTGGAGTTATGATTATAAACCTTTCATATTTAGTATGACCGTTACACTATAATATTGAATAAAAAAACTAACTTGTGTCTTTGCAGACCTTACAAAAGATAATTTTTCTAGTACAACTAACAAAAAAACATATCTCTAGACATTATTAGCCATTTTGCATGTGTTGTTTAGAAGTTATGTTTGAATACATTTTATTGCTTTTTTCGCATTATCTCAGGATTCTAAGACTATTATAGTCATATTGAGTAAAAAAACTACTTTTTGCATTTGCAAGATTTAAAAAAGCATATGTTTCGAGTAAAACTCCCAAAGAAGCATTATTTCAGGCATTATTAGCCATTTTTCATGTGTGGTGTAGGAGTTATGTTTAAATAACTGCCATATTGAGTGTTACAGTATACAGTCATATTGAGTAAAACCTCATTTTTGTATTTGCAAACCATTGAAAAACAACTGTATCTAGTAAAACTCACATGTATTCACTATCACGGGCATTTTTAGACATTTTGCACGTTTGGATTAGGAATTATGTTTGAATACATTTTCATTGCTTTTTTCGCATTATCTCAGGATTCTAAGTACATTACTGTCAAATTGAGTAACAAATCAAATTTTGTTTTTGCAAACCTCACCAAATGTTTTTTTTTTCAGGAAAACTCTCGAAGATGCTTTTCTTCGGGCATTATTAGATATTTTGCATGTGTATTTTTGGAGTTATGTTTCAAAAACAGTCATTTTGAGTGTAACCAATATGAGGCCAGTAAAGAGATATGTATTTTTGTTAGTTGTACTAGAAAAATGATCTTTTGTAAGGTTTGCAAAGACATAAGTTTTTTTTTTATTCAAATTTGATTTGTTACTCAATTTGACAGTAATGTACTTAGAATCCTGAGATAATGCGAAAAAAGCAATAAAAATGTATTCCAACATAATTCCTAATCCAAACGTGCAAAATGTCTAAAAATGCCTGTGATATTGAATACATGTGAGTTTTACTATAGTACAGTTGTTTTTCTATGGTTTGCAAATAGAAATTTAGGTTTTACTCAATATGACTGTATACTGTCACACTCAATATGAGAGTTATTTAAACATAACTCCTACACCACACATGAAAAATGGCTAATAATGCCTGAAATAATGCATCTTTGGGAGTTTTACTCGGAACATATGCTTTTTTAAATCTTGCAAATGCAAAAAGTATTTTTTTCTCAATATGACTATAATGTTCTTAGAATCCTGAGATAATGCGAAAAAGCAATACAAAAGTTTCCAAACATAACTTTTAAACAACACATGCAAAACGGCTAATAATTCCTAGAGATATGTATCTTTGTTAGTTGTGGTAGAAAAATGATCTTTTGTAGGGTTCACTGTGAAAACAAAATCCTATTTGTATGGTTAGTTTACTCTAAATTTCTACTATAATTTTTAGATTTTTTTTAAATAGGTTATAAATCTGTAGAATTGAAGACATTATCTGTAAATTAAAAAAACGCCTGTTATTTTAAGTAATATGCCAGTAATGACAAACTATGTATATTCCTATTTTTTTTTTATAGAAAAATACCAAATTATTTATACATATTATTTTCTGTTTTCTCAAATTACTTTCAATTTCATGTAAAATTACAGTAATTAACTTTAATTAAATATGTAGCTTGTTATATAAAAGTATTTGTTCATACTAACAATCTAACAGTTTTATATGTAATTTTAAGGTAAATCAAATGTTTTCAATATTTATGTGTATTTTCACATTCAAGTCGAAAAATATATGTAGCCTCTTATAAATGGTGTATGCTCAAACTGTAATATGACGTACATGAAATACTGCAAGAGATTTTTAATCAACAGTCAACAGCCGTACAGATCACACTGACGGTGGCCGTACAAACAACTTTAACAATGTTACAAATATGCGCCTCACTGTGGAGCCACATCAATCAAGACTGACAAACACATTTCAGGAGAACATCGTCACCGTAACACAACATTAACACAACAGAAACAATTCCTAGAATTCCATGTGTTACAATATACACCCCCACCACCTAACCCCGCCCAGCTCAACCAACGCACGGAGGGGGGCGGTGATGTTTTGGGGCACGGGGTTGGGTGGTAGCGGGATTGTAGCCCGGAAGAGTCAGCGCTGCTTGGGCTTCTGGGTATTTGTTATGTTGTGTTTATGTTTTATTACAGTGAGGATGTTTTCCTGAAATGTGTTTATCATTCTTGTTCGATGTGGGTTCACAGTGTGGTGCATATTTGTAACAGTGTTAAAGTTGTTTGTGCAGCCACCGTCAGTGTGACCTGTGTGGCTGTTGACCAAGTATATCTTGCAGTCACTATCATATGCACAACAATACCGTGCGCATCACATGCCTCAATTGGCACGCTTATGATTTGGTGAATGAGCGTACAAAAAAGCCCACCGCGGTACTACTTGTCATTTTCGCCCGGCCAAGCTTTGAGTCAACCCTACATGAGGGTCAGTGAAATTCACAGTTGTTTTTTTATGGTTTGCAAATAGAAATTTAGGTTTTACTCAATATGACTGTATACTGTCACACTCAATATAAGAGTTATTTAAACATAACTCCTACACCACACATGAAAAATGGCTAATAATGCCTGAGATAATGCATCTTTGGGAGTTTTACTCGGAACATATGCTTTTTTAAATATTGCAAATGCAAAAACTATTTTTTACTCAATATGACTATAATGTTCTTAGAATCCTGAGATAATGCGAAAAAGCAATACAAAAGTTTTCAAACATAACTTTTAAACAACACATGCAAAACGCCTAATAATTCCTAGAGATATGTATCTTTGTTAGTTGTGGTAGAAAAATGATCTTTTGTAGGGTTCACTGGGAAAACAAAATCCTATTTGTATGGTTAGTTTACTCTAAATTTCTACTATAATTTTTAGATTTTTTTTAATAGGTTATAAATCTGTAGAATTGAAGACATTATCTGTAAATTAATTAATATGCCAGTAATGACAAACTATGTATATTCCTATTTTTTTTTATAGAAAAATACCAAATTATTTATACATATTATTTTCTGTTTTCTCAAATTACTTTCAATTTCATGTAAAATTACAGTAATTAACTTTAATTAAATATGTAGCTTGTTATATAAAAGTATTTGTTCATACTAAAGGGACGGCGTGGCGCAGTGGAAGAGTGGCCGTGTGCAACCCGAGGGTCCCTGGTTCAAATCCCACCTAGTACCAACCTCGTCACGTCCGTTGTGTCCTGAGCAAGACACTTCACCCTTGCTCCTGATGGGTGCTGGTTGGCGCCTTGCATGGCAGCTCCCTCCATCAGTGTGTGAATGTGTGTGTGAATGGGTAAATGTGGAAGTAATGTCAAAGCGCTTTGAGTACCTTGAAGGTAGAAAAGCGCTATACAAGTACAACCCATTTATTTATTTATTTATTTAACAATCTAACAGTTTTATATGTAATTTTAAGGTAAATCAAATGTTTTCAATATTTATGTGTATTTTCACATTCAAGTCGAAAAATATATGTAGCCTCTTATAAAAGGTGTATGCTCAAACTGTAATATGACGTACATAAAATACTGCAAGAGATTCTTAATCAACAGTCAACAGCCGTACAGATCATACTGACGGTGGCCGTACAAACAACTTTAACAATATTCACCCCAAAACGTTTCATGAAAATGTCTGTAAATATAATATTTTTGATCATTATTTGGTTTACAATGTTTTACTTTAGTTTTATGGTTTTTGTTTGGCAGCCGTCGCTGCCAGTAAATGACCGTTTCTTTACAAAATGTATTTTTACAGTGTTTGCAAAGATAAAAGTTAGTTTTTTTTATTCAATATAACAGTAAAACTGTCATACTAAATATGAAAGGTTAATAATCATAACACCAAAACCAAACATGAAATCTGTCTAAAAAAAGCCTGTAATATTGACTTTATGTGAGTTTTACCTGAATTAGGTATTTTGGAAAGGTTCACAAATACAAAAATTTGGTTTTACTGGCCTCACATTGGTCACACTCAATAAGACAGTTTTTGAACCCTATCTCCAAAAATACACATGCAAAATTACAAAAAAATGCCTGAAGAAATGTATCTTTGTGAGTTTTACTGGATAAAAAAAACATTTTGTAAGGGTTGCAAAAACAAAAAGAAATGTTTTGTAATGTTAATGTAATTTTAAGGTAAATTAAATTTTTTTAATATTTATGTGTATTTTCACATTCAAGGCGAAAAATATATGTAGCCTCTTATAAAAGGTTTAGGCTCAAACTAACATTTACATTTTTTTCCCTGTAATATGACATACATGAGTGACTGCAAGACATACTTAATCAACAGTCAACAGCCTTACAGATCACACTGACGGTGGCCGTACAAACAACTTTAACAATGTTACAAATATGCGCCACATTGTGGAGCCACATCAAACAAGAATGACAAACACATTTCAGGAGAACATCTTCACCGTAACACAACATTAACACAACAGAAACAATACCCAGAATTCCATCTGTTACAATATACACCCCCACCACCTAACCCCGCCCACCTCAACCAACGCACGGAGGGGGGCGGTGATGTTTTGGGGCGCGGGGTTGGGTGGTAGCAGGGGTGTAGCCCGGAAGAGTCAGCGCTGCATGGGCTTGTGGGTATTTGTTATGTTATGTTGTGTTTATGTTTTGTTACAGTGAGGATGTTTTCCTGAAATGTGTTTATCATTCTTGTTCGATGTGGATTCACAGTGTGGTGCATATTTTGTAACAGTGTTAAAGTTGTTTGTACATCCACCAGCAGTGTGACCTGTGTGGCTGTTGACCCAGTATGTTTTGCAGTCACTATCAAGTGCATGACAATACCATGCACATCACACTCATCAGAAGGCATGCTGATGATTTGGTGAATGAGTGTATAAAAAGTCAACCGGCCAGACTTTGGGTCAGTCCTACATGACGGTCAGTAAAATTCTCACTGCGAAATGGTAGGATCGATAAGTATGTTTCTAGGGTGGGGTAGCCATTCATGCAAGGTGAATCCACTTTGCATCAAGTTCCTGCATCCAGTGGCCCCCCGCTAAAGTCAATGAGACACCCCTGATCCGAACAATTCAGAAAACATCTGTAAAACAATGGTATTTTTCTGTGGAACCGCCAGCATTGTCACTTCACTAAAAGTGGTTGATTGTAATAATTTGGAAAAACTATTTAGAATAAAGGTATTTTTCTGCAGAACTGTTTGCATCGTCACTTTATTAAAGGAGGTTGAGCTTAATAATTTAGTAAAAATCTGTAAAATTACGATATTTCACCCCAAAACGTTTCATGAAAATTTCTGTAAATATAATATTTTTGATCATTATTTGGTTTACAATGTTTTACTTTAGTTGTATGGTTTTTGTTTGGCAGCCGTAGCTGCCAGTAAATGACCGTTCTTTTTACAAAATTTATTTTTAAACTGTTTGCAAAGATAAAAGTATTTTTTTTTATTCAATATAACAGTAAAACTGTCATACTAAATATGAAAGGTTAATAAACATAACTCCAAAACCAAACATGAAATCTGTCTAAAAAAGCCTGTAATATTGACTTTATGTGAGTTTTACCTGAATTAGGTATTTTGGAAAGGTTTACAAACACAAAAATTTGGTTTTACTGGCCTCACATTGGTCACACTCAATAAGATAGTTTTTGAACCCTATCTCCAAAAATACACATGCAAAATTACAAAAAAATGCCTGAAGAAATGTATCTTTGTGAGTTTTACTGAATAAAAAAAACATTTTGGAAGGTTTGCAAAAACAAAAATAAATGTTTTACCCAATTTGACAGTAATATACTTAAAATCCTGAGAGCAAATAAAAATGTATTCCAACATAATTCCTAATCCAAACGTGCAAAATGTCTAAAAATGCCTGTGATATTGAATCCATGTGAGTTTTACTAGATATAGTTGAATTTCTATGGTTTGCAAATCCAAAAATTAGGTTTTACTCAGTATGACTGTATACTGTAACACTCAATATGACAGTTATTTAAACATAACTCCTACACCACACATGGCTAATAATGCCTGAAATAATGCATCTTTGGGAGTTTTACTCGAAACGATTGCTTTTTTAAATCTGTGCAATGCAAAAAATTGTTGTTTTACTCAATATGACAATAATGTTCTTGGAATCCTGAGATAATGCGAAAAAAGCAATAAAAAAGTTTTCAAACACAACTTTTAAACAACACATGCAAAACGGCTAATAATGCCTAGAGATGTGTATCTTTGTTAGTTGTAGTAGAAAAATGATCTTTTGTAAAGTTCACTGTAAAAAAAAAAATCCAATTTTTATGGTTAGTTTACTCTAAATTTCTACTGTAATTTTTCAATTTTTTTAGATAGGTTATAAAACTGTAGAATTCATGACATTATCTGTAAATAAACAAACCGCCTGTTATTTTGAATTATATACCAGTAATGACGAACTATGTATATTCCTATTTTTTTACAGAAAAATACCAAATTAATTATACATATTATTTTCTGTTTTCTCAAATTACTTTCAATTTCATGTAAAATTACAGTAATTAACTTTAGTTAAATATGTAGCTTGTTATATAAAAGTATTTGTCCATACTAACAATCTAAAAGTTTTATATGTAATTTTAAGGTAAATCAAATTTTTTTAATATTTATGTGTATTTTCACATTCAAGGCGAAAAATATATGTAGCCTCTTATAAAAGGTTTATGCTCAAACTAACTATTACATTTTTTTTCCCTGTAATATGACATACATGAATGACTGCAAGACATACTTAATCAACAGTCAACAGCCTTACAGATCACACTGACGGTGGCCGTACAAACGACTTTAACAATGTTACAAATATGCTCCACACTGTGGAGCCACATCAAACAAGACTGACAAACACATTTCAGGAGAACATCGTCACCGTAACACAACATTAACACAACAGAAACAATTCCTAGAATTCCATGTGTTACAATACACACCCCCACCACCTAACCCCGCCCAGCTCAACCAACGCACGGAGGGGGGCGGTGAGGTTTTGGGGCACGGGGTTGGGCGGTAGCGGATTGTAGCCCGGAAGAGTCAGCGCTGCTTGGGCTTCTGGGTATTTGTTATGTTGTGTTTATGTTTTATTACAGTGAGGATGTATTCCTGAAATGTGTTTATCATTCTTGTTCGATGTGGGTTCACAGTGTGGTGCATATTTGTAACAGTGTTAAAGTTGTTTGTACAGCCACCGTCAGTGTGACCTGTGTGGCTGTTGACCAAGTATATCTTGCAGTCGCTTTTCAAATGAACGACAAAACCGTGCTCATCACATGCCTCAGATGGCACGCTGATGATTTGATGAATGAGCGTTCAATAAAACCCACCACGGTATTACGTGTCATATTCGCCCGGCCAAGCTTTGAGTCAACCCTACATGAGGGTCAGTGAAATTCTCATGGTGAAATGATAGGAATGGTAAGTATGTAGCTAGGGTGGGATAGCCATTCATGCAAGGTTAACCTACTTTGTATCAATTTCCTGCATCCAGTGGCCCCCTGCTAAAGTCAATGAGACACCCCTGATCCTAACAATTCAGAAAAAATCTGTTAAACAATGGTATTTTTCTGTGGAACCGCCAGCATTGTCACTTGACTAAAGGTGGTTGATCGTAATAATTTGGAAAAACTCTGAAGAATAAAGGTATTTTTTTCTGCGGAACTGTTTGCATCGTCACTTTATTAAAGGTGGTTGATCTTAATAATTTAGTAAAAATCTGTAAAATTATGATATTCCTCCCCAAAACGTTTCATGAAAATTTTTGTAAATATAATGTTTTTGATCATTATTTGGTTTACAATGTTTTACTTTAATTTTATGGTTTTTGTTTGGCAGCCGTAGCTGCCAGTAAATGCCCGTTTTTTTTACAGAATTTATTTTTACAGTGTTTGCAAAGATACAATTTTTTTTTATTTAATATAACAGTATAACTGTCATACTAAATATGAAAGGTTCATAAACATAACTCCAAAACCAAACATGAAATCTGTCTAAAAAAGCCTGTAATATTGACTTTATGTGAGTTTTACCTGAATTAAGTATTTTGGAAAGGTTCACAAATACAAACATTTGGTTTTACTGGCCACACATTGGTCACACTGAATAAGACAGTTTTTGAACCATATCTCCAAAAATACACATGCAAAATTACAAAAAAATGCCTGAAGAAATGTATCTTTGTGAGTTTTACTGGAAAAAAAAAATTCTGTAAGGTTTGCAAAAACAAAAAGAAATGTTTTACCCAATTTGACAGTTATGTACTTAAAATCCTGAGATAATGCAAAAAGAGCAATAAAAATGTATTACAACATATTTCCTAATCCAAACGTGCAAAATGTCTTAAAATGCCTGTGATATTGAATCCATGTGAGTTTTACTAGATATAGTTGATTTTCTATGGTTTGCAAATCCAAAAATTAGGTTTTACTCAATATGACTGTATACTGTAACACTCAATATGACAGTTATTTACACATAACTCCTACACCACACATGGCTAATAATGCCTGAAATAATGCATCTTTGGGAGTTTTACTCGAAACGATTGCTTTTTTAAATCTGTGCAATGCAAAAAATTGTTGTTTTACTCAATATGACAATAATGTTCTTGGAATCCTGAGATAATGCGAAAAAAGCAATAAAAAAGTTTTCAAACACAACTTTTAAACAACACATGCAAAACGGCTAATAATGCCTAGATATCTTTGTTAGTTGTAGTAGAAAAATTATCTTTTGTAAGGTTCACTGTAAAAAAAAAAATCAAATTTTTATGGTTAGTTTACTCTAAATTTCTACTGTAATTTTTCAATTTTTTTAGATAGGTAATAAAACTGTAGAATTCATGACATTATCAGTAAATAAACAAACCGCCTGTTATTTTGAATAATATACCAGTAATGACGAACTATGTATATTCCTATTTTTTTACAGAAAAATACCAAATTAATTATACATATTATTTTCTGTTTTCTCAAATTACTTTCAATTTCATGTAAAATTACAGTAATTAACTTTAATTAAACATGTAGCTCGTTATATAAAAGTATTTGTCCCTACTTACAATCTAAAAGTTTGGTATGTAATTTTAAGGTAAATCAATTTTTTTTAATATTTATGTGTATTTTCACATTCAAGGCAAAAAATATATGTAGCCTCTTATAAAAGATGTATGCTCAAACTAACTATTACATTTTTTTCCCTGTAATATGACATACATAATCAACAGTCAACAGCCACACTGACGGTGGCCGTACAAACGACTTTAACAATGTTACAAATATGCGCCACACTGTGGAGCCACATCAAACAAGACTGACAAATACATTTCAGGAGAACATCTTCACCGTAACACAACATTAACACAACAGAAACAATACCCAGAATTCCATGTGTTACAATACACACCCCCACCACCTAAACCCGCCCACCTCAACCAACGCACGGAGGGGGGCGGTGATGTTTTGGGGCGCGGTGTTGGGTGGTAGCGTGGATGTAGCCCGGAAGAGATAGCGCTGCATGGTTTTGTGGGTATTTGTTATGTTGTGTTTATGTTTTATTACAGTGAGGATGTTTTCCTGAAATGTGTTTATCATTCTTGTTCAATGTGGGTTCACAGTGTGGTGCATATTTGTAACAGTGTTAAAGTTGTTTGTGCAGCCACCGTCAGTGTGACCTGTGTGGCTGTTGACCAAGTATATCTTGCAGTCACCATCATATGCACAACACATGCAAAATTGCTAATAATGACTAGAGATATGTTGTTTTGTTAGTTGTACTAGAAAAATGATCTTTTGTAAGGTTTGCAAAGACACAAGTTAGTTTTTTTATTCAATATAACAGTGTAACTGTCATACTAAATATGAAAGGTTTATAATCATAACTCCAAAACCAAATATGAAATTTGTCTTAAAAAGCCTTTAATATTGAATTAATGTAAGTTTTAGCAGAATCTGGTATTTTGGAAAGAATCACAAATACAAATATAAGATTTTACTGGCCTCAGATTGGTCACACTCAAAATGACAGTTTTTGAAACATAACTCCAAAAATACACATGCAAAATGTCTAATAATATCTGTAGAAATGCATCTTTGAGAGTTTTCCAGAAAAAAAAATTTGGTAAGGTTTGCAAAAACAAAATTTGATTTGTTACTCAATTTAAGAGTAATGTACTTAGAATCCTGAGATAATGCGAAAAAAGCAATAAAAATGTATTCCAACATAATTCCTAATCCAAACGTGCAAAATGTCTAAAAATGCCTGTGATATTGAATACATATAAGTTTTACTAGATACAGTTGTTTTTCAATGGTTTGCAATTACAAAAATGAGGTTTTACTCAATATTACTGTATACTGTAACACTCAATATGACAGTTATTTAAACATAACTGCTACACCACACATGAAAAATAGCTAATAATGCCTGAAATAATGCATCTTTGGGAGTTTTACTCGAAACATATGCTTTTTTAAATCTTGCAAATGCAAAAAGTAGTTTTTTACTCAATATGACTATAATAGTCTTCGAATCCTGAGATAATGCGAAAAAAGCAATAAAAATGTATTCAAACATAACTTCTAAACAACACATGCAAAATGGCTAATAATGCCTAGAGATATGTTTTTTTGTTAGTTGAACTAGAAAAATGATCTTTTGTAAGGTTTGCAAAGACACAAGTTAGTTTTTTTATTCAATATAACAGTGTAACTGTCATACTAAATATGAAATGTTTATAATCATAACTCCAAAACCAAATATGAAATCTGTCTTAAAAAGCCTTTAATATTGAATTTATGTAAGTTTTAGCAGAATCAGGTATTTTGGAAAGAATCACAAATACAAATATTAGATTTTACTGGCCTCATATTGGTCACACTCAGAATTACAGTTTTTGAAACACAACTCCAAAAATACACACGCAAAATGTCTAATAATGCCCGAAAAAAAGCATCTTCGAGAGTTTTCCAGAAAAAAAACATTTGGTAAGGTTTGCAAAAACAAAATTTGACTTGTTACTCAATTTGACAGTAATGTACTTAGAATCCTGAGATAATGCGAAAAAAGCAATAAAAATGTATTCAAACATAATTCCTAATCCAAACGTGCAAAATGTCTAAAAATGCCTGTGATATTGAATACATGCGAGTTTTACTAGATACAGTTGTTTTTCAATGGTTTGCAAATACAAAAATTAGGTTTTACTCAATATGACTGTATACTGTAACACTCAATATGACAGTTATTTAAACATAACTCCTACACCACACATGAAAAATGGCTAATAATGCCTGAAATAATGCATCTTTGGGTGTTTTACTCGAAACATATGCTTTTTTAAATCTTGCAAATGCAAAAAGTAGTTTTTTACTCAATATGACTTTAATAGTCTTAGAATCCTGAGATAATGCGAAAAAAGCAATACAAATTTATTCAAACATAACTTCTAAACAACAAATGCAAAATGGCTAATAATGCATAGAGATATGTATTTTGGTTAGTTGTACTATCCATCCATCCATTTTCTACCGCTTATTCCCTTTCGGGGTCGCGGGGGGCGCTGGCGCCTATCTCAGCTACAATCGGGCGGAAGGCGGGGTACACCCTGGACAAGTCGCCACCTCATCGCAGGGCCAACACATATAGACAGACAACATTCACACTCACATTCACACACTAGGCCCAATTTAGTGTTGCCAATCAACTTATCCCCAGGTGCATGTCTTTGGAAGTGGGAGGAAGCCGGAGTACCCGGAGGGAACCCACGCATTCACGGGGAGAACATGCAAACTCCACACAGAAAGATCCCGAGCCTGGATTCGAACCCAGGACTGCAGGACCTTCGTATTGTGAGGCAGACGCACTAACCCCTCTGCCACCGTGAAGCCCAAAATGATATTTTGTAAGGTTTGCAAAGACACAAGTTAGTTTTTTAATTCAATATAACAGTGTAACTGTCATACTAAATATGAAAGGTTTATAATCATAACTCCAAAACCAAATATGAAATGTGTCTTAAAAAGCCTTTAATATTGAATTTATGTGAGTTTTAGCAGAGTCAGGTATTTTGGAAAGAATCACAAATACAAATATTAGATTTTACTGGCCTCATATTGGTCACACTCAAAATGACAGTTTTTGAAACATAACTCCAAAAATACACATGCAAAATGTCTAATAATGCCTGAAGAAATGCATCTTCGAGAGTTTTCCAGAAAAAAAACATTTGGTAAGGTTTGCAAAAACAAAATTTGATTTGTTACTCAATTTGACAGTAATGTACTTAGAATCCTGAGATAATGCAAAAAAAGCAATAAAAATGTATTCCAACATAATTCCTAATCCAAACGTGCAAAATGTCAAAAAATGCCTGTGATATTGAATACATGTGAGTTTTACTAGATAGAGTTGTTTTTCAATGGTTTGCAAATACAAAAATGAGGTTTTACTCAATATAACTGTATACAGTAACACTCAATATGACAGTTATTTAAACATAACTCCTACACCACACATGAAAAATGGCTAATAATGCCTGAAATAATGCATCTTTGGGAGTTTTACTCGAAACATATGCTTTTTTAAATCTTGCAAATGCAAAAAGTAGTTTTTTTACTCAATATGACTATAATAGTCTTAGAATCCTGAGATAATGCGAAAAAAGCAATAAAAATGTATTCAAACATAACTTCTAAACAACACGTGCAAAATGGCTAATAATGCCTAAAGATATGTTTTTTTGTTAGTTGTACTAGAAAAATGATCTTTTGTAAGGTTTGCAAAGACACAAGTTAGTTTTTTTATTCAATATAACAGTGTAACTGTCATACTAAATATGAAAGGTTTATAATCATAACTCCAAAACCAAATATGAAATGTGTCTTAAAAAGCCTTTAATATTGAATTTATGTGAGTTTTAGCAGAATCAGGTATTTTGGAAAGAATCACAAATACAAATATTAGATTTTACTGGCCTCATATTGGTCAGACTCAAAATGAGAGTTTTTGAAACATAACTCCAAAAATACACATGCAAAATGTCTAATAATGCCTGAAGAAATGCATCTTCAAGAGTTTGCCAGAAAAAAAAAATTTGGTAGGGTTTGCAAAAACAAAATTTGATTTGTTACTTAATTTGACAGTAATGTACTTAGAATCCTGAGATAATGCGAAAAAAGCAATAAAAATGTACTCCAACATAATTCCTAATCCAAACGTGCAAAATGTCTAAAAATGCCTGTGATATTTAATACATATAAGTTTTACTAGATACAGTTGTTTTTCAATGGTTTGCAAATACAAAAATGAGGTTTTACTCAATATGACTGTATACTGTAACACTCAATATGACAGTTATTTAAACATAACTCCTACACCACACATGAAAAATAGCTAATAATGCCTGAAATAATGCATCTTTGGGAGTTTTACTCGAAACATATGCTTTTTTAAATCTTGCAAATGCAAAAAGTAGTTTTTTACTCAATATGACTATAATAGTCTTAGAATCCTGAGATAATGCGAAAAAAGCAATAAAAATGTATTCAAACATAACTTCTAAACAACAAATGCAAAATGGCTAATAATGCCTAGAGATATGTATTTTGGTTAGTTGTACTAAAAAAATGATCTTTTGTAAGGTTTGCAAAGACACAAGTTAGTTTTTTATTCAATATAACAGTGTAACTGTCATACTAAATATGAAAGGTTTATAATCATAACTCCAAAACCAAATATGAAATTTGTCTTAAAAAGCCTTTAATATTGAATTTATGTGAGTTTTAGCAGAATCAGGTATTTTGGAAAGAATCACAAATACAAATATTAGATTTTAGTGGCCTCATATTGGTCACACTCAAAATGACAGTTTTTGAAACATAACTCCAAAAATGCATCATTCAAAATGTCTAATAATGCCTGAAGAAATGCATCTTCGAGAGTTGTCCTGAAAAAAAAAACATTTGGTAAGGTTTGCAAAAACAAAATTTGATTTGTTACTCAATTTGACAGTAATGTACTTAGAATCCTGAGATAATGCGAAAAAAGCAATAAAAATGTACTCCAACATAATTCCTAATCCAAACGTGCAAAATGTCTAAAATGCCTGTGATATTGAATACATGTGAGTTTTACTAGATACAGTTGTTTTTCAATGGTTTGCAAATACAAAAATGAGGTTTTACTCAATATGACTGTATACTGTAACACTCAATATGACAGTTATTTAAACATAACTCCTACACCACACATGAAAAATGGCTAAAAATGCCTGAAATAATGCATCTTTGGGAGTTTTACTCGAAACATATGCTTTTTTAAATCTTGCAAATGCAAAAAGTAGTTTTTTACTCAATATGACTATAATAGTCTTAGAATCCTGAGATAATGCGAAAAAAGCAATAAAAATGTATTCAAACATAACTTCTAAACAACAAATGCAAAATGGCTAATAATGCCTAGAGATATGTATTTTGGTTAGTTGTACTAAAAAAATGATCTTTTGTAAGGTTTTCAAAGACACAAGTTAGTTTTTTATTCAATATAACAGTGTAACTGTCATACTAAATATGAAAGGTTTATAATCATAACTCCAAAACCAAATATGAAATTTGTCTTAAAAAGCCTTTAATATTGAATTTATGTGAGTTTTAGCAGAATCAGGTATTTTGGAAAGAATCACAAATACAAATATTAGATTTTAGTGGCCTCATATTGGTCACAATCAAAATGACAGTTTTTGAAACATAACTCCAAAAATACACATGCAAAATGTATAATAATGCCTGAAGAAATGCATCTTCGAGAGTTTTCCAGAAAAAAAACATTTGGTAAGGTTTGCAAAAACAAAATTTGATTTGTTACTCAATTTGACAGTAATGTACTTGGAATCCTGAGATAATGGGAAAAAAGCAATAAAAATGTATTCCAACATAATTCCTAATCCAAACGTGCAAAATGTTAAAAATGCCTGTGATATTGAATACATGTGAGTTTTACTAGATACAGTTGTTTTTCAATGGTTTGCAAATACAAAAATGAGGTTTTACTCAATATGACTGTATACTGTAACACTCAATATGACAGTTATTTAAACATAACTCCTACACCACACATGAAAAATGGCTAATAATGCCTGAAATAATGCATCTTTGGGAGTTTTACTCGAAACATATGCTTTTTTAAATCTTGCAAATGCAAAAAGTAGTTTTTTACTCAATATGACTATAATAGTCTTAGAATCCTGAGATAATGCGAAAAAAGCAATAAAAATGTATTCAAACATAATTTCTAAACAACACATGTAAAATGGCTAATAATGCCTAGAGATATGTTTTTTTGTTAGTTGTACTAGAAAAATGATCTTTTGTAAGGTTTGCAAAGACAAAAGTTAGTTTTTTTATTCAATATAACAGTGTAACTGTCATACTAAATATGAAAGGTTTATAATCATAACTCCAAAACCAAATATGAAATTTGTCTTAAAAAGCCTTTAATATTGAATTTATGTAAGTTTTAGCAGAATCAGGTATTTTGGAAAGAATCACAAATACAAATATTAGATTTTACTGGCCTCATATTGGTGACAGTCAAAATGACAGTTTTTGAAACATAACTCCAAAAATACACATGCAAAATGTCTAATAATGCCTGAAGAAATGCATCTTCGAGAGTGTTCCTGAAAAAAAAACATTTGGTAAGGTTTGCAAAAACAAAATTTGATTTGTTACTCAATTTGACAGTAATGTACTTAGAATCCTGAGATAATGCGAAAAAAGCAATAAAAATGTATTCAAACATAATTCCTAATCCAAACGTGCAAAATGTCTAAAAATGCCTGTGATATTGAATACATGTGAGTTTTACTAGATACGGTTGTTTTTCAATGGTTTGCAAATACAAAAATGAGGTTTTACTCAATATAACTGTATACTGTAACAGTCAATATGACAGTTATTTAAACATAACTCCTACACCACACATGAAAAATGGCTAATAATGCCTGAAATAATGCATCTTTGGGAGTTTTACTCGAAACATATGCTTTTTTAAATCTTGCAAATGCAAAAAGTAGTTTTTTTACTCAATATGACTATAATAGTCTTAGAATCTGAGATAATGCGAAAAAAGCAATAAAAATGTATTCAAACATAACTTCTTAACAACACATGCAAAATGGCTAATAATGCCTAGAGATATGTTTTTTTGGTAGTTGTACTAGAAAAATGATCTTTTGTAAGGTTTGCAAAGACACAAGTTAGTTTTTTTATTCAATATAACAGTGTAACTGTCATACTAAATAAGAAAGGTTTATAATCATAACTCCAAAACCAAATATGAAATGTGTCTTAAAAAGCCTTTAATATTGAATTTATGTGAGTTTTAGCAGAATCAGGTATTTGGGAAAGAATCACAAATACAAATATTAGATTTTACTGGCCTCATATTGGTCACACTCAAAATGACAGTTTTTGAAACATAACTCCAAAAATACACATGCAAAATGTCTAATAATGCCTGAAGAAATGCATCTTCGAGAGTTTTCCTGAAAAAAAAACATTTGGTAAGGTTTGCAAAAACAAAATTTGATTTGTTACTCAATTTGACAGTAATGTTCTTAGAATCCTGAGATAATGCGAAAAAAGCAATAAAAATGTATTCAAACATAACTCCTAATCCAAACGTGCAAAATGTCTAAAAATGCCTGTGATATTGAATACATCTGAGTTTTACTAGATACAGTTGTTTTTCAATGGTTTGATAATATAAAAATGAGGTTTTACTCAATATGACTGTATACTGTAACACTCAATCCTGAGATAATGCGAAAAAAGCCATAAAAATGTACTCCAACATAATTCCTAATCCAAACGTGCAAAAGATGCATTATTTCAGGCATTATTAGCCATTTTTCATGTGTGGTGTAGGTGTTATGTTGAAATAACTGTCATATTGAGTGTTACAGTATACAGTCATATTGAGTAAAACCTCATTTTTGTATTTGCAAACCATTGAAAAACAACTGTATCTAGTAAAACTCACATGTATTAAATATCACAGGCATTTTTAGACATTTTGCAAGTTTGGATTAGGAATTATGTTTGAATACATTTGTATTGCTCTTTTCGCATTATCTCAGGATTCTAAGTACATTACTGTCAAATTGAGTAACAAATCAAATTTTTTTTTGCATACCTTACCAATTTTTTTTTTTTCAGGAAAACTCTCGAAGATGCATTTCTTCAGGCATTATTAGACATTTTGCATGTGTATTTTTGGAGTTATGTTTCAAAAACTGTCATTTTGAGTGTGACCAATATGAGGCCAGTAAAATCTAATATTTGTATTTGTGATTCTTTCCAAAATACCTGATTCTGCTAAAACTCACATAAATTCAATATTAAAGGCTTTTTAAGACAAATTTCATATTTGGTTTTGGAGTTATGATTATAAACCTTTCATATTTAGTATGACAGTTACACTGTTATATTGAATAAAAAACTAACGTGTGTCTTTGCAAACTTTACAAAAGATCATTTTTCTAGTACAACTAACCAAAATACATATCTCTAGGCATTATTAGCCATTTTGCATTTGTTGTTTAGAAGTTATGTTTGAATACATTTTTATTGCTTTTTTCGCATTATCTCAGGATTCGAAGACTATTATAGTCATATTGAGTAAAAAACTACTTTTTGCATTTGCAAGATTTAAAAAAGCATATGTTTCGAGTAAAACTCCCAAAGATGCATTATTTCAGGCATTATTAGCTATTTTTCATGTGTGGTGTAGGAGTTATGTTTAAATAACTGTCATATTGAGTGTTACAGTATACAGTCATATTGAGTAAAACCTCATTTTGTATTTGCAAACCATTGAAAAACAACTGTATCTAGTAAAACTTATATGTATTCAATATCACAGGCATTTTTAGACATTTTGCACGTTTGGATTAGGAATTATGTTGGAATACATTTTTATTGCTTTTTTCGCATTATCTCAGGATTCTAAGTACATTACTGTCAAATTGAGTAACAAATCAAATTTTGTTTTTGCAAACCTTACCGAATGTTTTTTTTTTCAGGAACACTCTCGAAGATGCATTTCTTCAGGCATTATTAGACATTTTGCATGTGTATTTTTGGAGTTATGTTTCAAAAACTGTCATTTTGAGTGTGACCAATATGAGGCCAGTAAAATCTAATATTTGTATTTGTGATTCTTTCCAAAATACCTGATTCTGCTAAAACTTACATAAATTCAATATTAAAGGCTTTTTAAGACAAATTTCATATTTGGTTTTGGAGTTATGATTATAAACCTTTCATATTTAGTATGACAGTTACACTGTTATATTGAATTAAAAAACTAACTTGTGTCTTTGCAAACCTTACAAAAGATCATTTTTCTAGTACAACTAACAAAAAAACATATCTCTAGGCATTATTAGCCATTTTGCATGTGTTGTTTAGAAGTTATGTTTGAATACATTTTTATTGCTTTTTTCGCATTATCTCAGGATTCTAAGACTATTATAGTCATATTGAGTAAAAAAAACTACTTTTTGCATTTGCAAGATTTAAAAAAGCATATGTTTCGAGTAAAACTCCCAAAGATGCATTATTTCATGCATTATTAGCCATTTTTCATGTGTGGTGTAGGAGTTATGTTTAAATAACTGTCATATTGAGTGTTACAGTATACAGTTATATTGAGTAAAACCTCATTTTGTATTTGCAAACCATTGAAAAACAACTGTATCTAGTAAAACTCACATGTATTCAATATCACAGGCATTTTTAGACATTTTGCACGTTTGGATTAGGAATTATGTTTGAATACATTTTTATTGCTTTTTTCGCATTATCTCAGGATTCTAAGTACATTACTGTCAAATTGAGTAACAAATCAAATTTTGTTTTTGCAAACCTTACCAAATATTTTTTTTTTCAGGACAACTCTCGAAGATGCATTCCTTCAGGCATTATTAGACATTTTGCATGTGTATTTTTGGAGTTATGTTTCAAAAACTGTCATTTTGAGTGTGACCAATATGAGGCCAGTAAAATCTAATATTTGTGATTCTTTCCAAAATACCTGATTCTGCTAAAACTCACATAAATTCAATATTCAAGGCCTTTTAAGACAAATTTCATATTTGGTTTTGGAGTTATGATTATAAACCTTTCATATTTAGTATGACAGTTACACTGTTATATTGAATAAAAAACTAACCTGTGTCTTTGCAAACCTTACAAAAAATAATTTTTCTAGTACAACTAACCAAAATACATATCTCTAGGCATTATTAGCCATTTTGCATTTGTTGTTTAGAAGTTATGTTTGAATACATTTTTATTGCTTTTTTCGCATTATCTCAGGATTCTAAGACTATTATAGTCATATTGAGTAAAAAACTACTTTTTGCATTTGCAAGATTTAAAAAAGCATATGTTTCGAGTAAAACTCCTTAAGATGCATTATTTCAGTTATTATTAGCCATTTTTCATGTGTGGTGTAGGGGTTATGTTTAAATAACTGTCATATTGAGTGTTACAGTATACAGTCATATTGAGTAAAACCTAATTTTTGTATTTGCAAACCATTAAAAAACAACTGTATCTAGTAAAACTCACATGTATTCAATATCACAGGCATTTTTAGACATTTTGCACGTTTGGATTAGGAATTATGTTTGAATACATTTTTATTGCTTTTTTCGCATTATCTCAGGATTCTAAGTACATTACTGTCAAATTGAGTAACAAATCAAATTTTGTTTTTGTAAACCTTACCAAATGTTTTTTTTCTGGAAAACTCTCGAAGATGCTTTTTTTCGGGCATTATTAGACATTTTGCGTGTGTATTTTTGGAGTTATGTTTCAAAAACTGTCATTTTGAGTGTGACCAATATGAGGCCAGTAAAATCTAATATTTGTATTTGTGATTCTTTCCAAAATACCTGATTCTGCTAAAACTCACATAAATTCAATATTAAAGGCTTTTTAAGACAAATTTCATATTTGGTTTTGGAGTTATGATTATAAACCTTTCATATTTAGTATGACAGTTACACTGTTATATTGAATAAAAAACTAACTTCTGTCTTTGCAAACCTTACAAAAGATCATTTTTCTAGTACAACTAACCAAAATACATATCTCTATGCATTATTAGCCATTTTGCATGTGTTGTTTAGAAGTTATGTTTGAATACATTTTTATTGCTTTTTTCGCATTATCTCAGGATTCTAAGACTATTATAGTCATATTGAGTAAAAAAAACTACTTTTTGCATTTGCAAGATTTAAAAAAGCATATGTTTCGAGTAAAACTCCCAAAGATGCATTATTTCAGGCATTATTAGCTATTTTTCATGTGTGGTGTAGGAGTTATGTTTAAATAACTGTCATATTGAGTGTTACAGTATACAGTCATATTGAGTAAAACCTCATTTTTGAATTTGAAAACCATTGAGAAACAACTGTATCTAGTAAAACTTATATGAATTAAATATCACAGGCATTTTTAGACATTTTGCACGTTTGGATTAGGAATTATGTTGGAGTACATTTTTATTGCTTTTTTCGCATTATCTCAGGATTCTAAGTACATTACTGTCAAATTGAGTAACAAATCCAATTTTGTTTTTGCAAACTTTACCAATTTTTTTTTCTGGAAAACTCTCGAAGATGCATTATTTCAGGCATTATTAGACATTTTGCATGTGTATTTTTGGAGTTATGTTTCAAAAACTCTCATTTTGAGTGTGACCAATATGAGGCCAGTAAAATCTAATATTTGTATTTGTGATTCTTTCCCAAATACCTGATTCTGCTAAAACTCACATAAATTCAATATTAAAGGCTTTTTAAGACACATTTCATATTTGGTTTTGGAGTTATGATTATAAACCTTTCATATTTAGTATGACAGTTACACTGTTATATTGAATAAAAAAAACTAACTTGTGTCTTTGCAAACCTTACAAAAGATCATTTTTCTAGTACAACTAACAAAAAAACATATCTCTAGGCATTATTAGCCATTTTGCATGTGTTTAGAAGTGTTTTTTGAATACATTTTTATTGCTTTTTTCGCATTATCTCAGGATTCTAAGACTATTATAGTCATATTGAGTAAAAAAACTACTTTTTGCATTTGCAAGATTTAAAAAAGCATATGTTTCGAGTAAAACTCCCAAAGATGCATTATTTCAGGCATTATTAGCCATTTTTCATGTGTGGTGTAGGAGTTATGTTTAAATAACTGTCATATTGAGTGTTACAGTATACAGTTATATTGAGTAAAACCTCATTTTTGTATTTGCAAACCATTGAAAAACAACTCTATCTAGTAAAACTCACATGTATTCAATATCACAGGCATTTTTAGACATTTTGCACGTTTGGATTAGGAATTATGTTGGAATACATTTTTATTGCTTTTTTCGCATTATCTCAGGATTCTAAGTACATTACTGTCAAATTGAGTAACAAATCAAATTTTGTTTTTGCAAACCTTACCAAATGTTTTTTTTTTCTGGAACACTCTCGAAGATGCATTTCTTCAGGCATTATTAGACATTTTGCATGTGTATTTTTGGAGTTATGTTTCAAAAACTGTCATTTTGAGTGTGACCAATATGAGGCCAGTAAAATCTAATATTTGTATTTGTGATTCTTTCCAAAATACCTGATTCTGCTAAAACTTACATAAATTCAATATTAAAGGCTTTTTAAGACACATTTCATATTTGGTTTTGGAGTTATGATTATAAACCTTTCATATTTAGTATGACAGTTATAGTGTAATATTGAATAAAAAAACTAACTTTTGTATTTGCAAACCTTACAAAAGATAATTTTTCTAGTACAACTAACCAAAATACATATCTCTAGGCATTATTAGCCATTTTGCATGTGTTGTTTAGAAGTTATATTTGAATACATTTTTATTGCTTTTTTCGCATTATCTCAGGATTCTAAGACTATTATAGTCATATTGAGTAAAAAACTACTTTTTGCTTTTGCAAGATTTAAAAAAGCATATGTTTCGAGTAAAACTCCCAAAGATGCATTATTTCAGTTATTATTAACCATTTTTCATGTGTGGTGTAGGAGTTATGTTTAAAAAACTGTCATATTGAGTGTTACAGTATACAGTCATATTGAGTAAAACCTCATTTTTGTATTTGCAAACCATTGAAAAACAACTGTATCTAGTAAAACTCACATGTATTCAATATCACAGGCAATTTTAGACATTTTGCACGTTTGGATTAGGAATTATGTTGGAATACATTTTTATTGCTTTTTTCGCATTATCTCAGGATTCTAAGTACATTACTGTCAAATTGAGTAACAAATCAAATTTTGTTTTTGCAAACCTTACCAAATGTTTTTTTTTTCTGGAACACTCTCGAAGATGCATTTCTTCAGGCATTATTAGACATTTTGCATGTGTATTTTTGGAGTTATGTTTCAAAAACTGTCATTTTGAGTGTGACCAATATGAGGCCAGTAAAATCTAATATTTGTATTTGTGATTCTTTCCAAAATACCTGATTCTGCTAAAACTTACATAAATTCAATATTAAAGGCTTTTTAAGACACATTTCATATTTGGTTTTGGAGTTATGATTATAAACCTTTCATATTTAGTATGACAGTTATAGTGTAATATTGAATAAAAAAACTAACTTTTGTCTTTGCAAACCTTACAAAAGATAATTTTTCTAGTACAACTAACAAAAAAACATATCTCTAGGCATTATTAGCCATTTTGCATGTGTTGTTTAGAAGTTATGTTTGAATACATTTTTATTGCTTTTTTCGCATTATCTCAGGATTCTAAGACTATTATAGTCATATTGAGTAAAAAACTACTTTTTGCATTTGCAAGATTTAAAAAAGCATATGTTTCGAGTAAAACTCCCAAAGATGCATTATTTCAGTTATTATTAGCCATTTTTCATTTGTGGTGTAGGAGTTATGTTTAAATAACTGTCATATTGAGTGTTACAGTATACAGTCATATTGAGTAAAACCTCCTTTTTGTATTTGCAAACCATTGAAAAACAACTGTATCTAGTAAAACTCACATGTATTCAATATCACAGGCATTTTTAGACATTTTGCACGTTTGGATTAGGAATTATGTTGGAATACATTTTTATTGCTTTTTTTGCATTATCTCAGGATTCTAAGTACATTACTGTCAAATTGAGTAACAAATCAAATTTTGTTTTTGCAAACCTTACCAAATGTTTTTTTTCTGGAAAACTCTCGAAGATGCATTTCTTCAGGCATTATTAGACATTTTGCATGTGTATTTTTGGAGTTATGTTTCAAAAACTGTCATTTTGAGTGTGACCAATATGAGGCCAGTAAAATCTAATATTTGTATTTGTGATTCTTTCCAAAATACCTGATTCTGCTAAAACTCACATAAATTCAATATTAAAGGCTTTTTAAGACAAATTTCATATTTGGTTTTGGAGTTATGATTATAAACCTTTCATATTTAGTATGACAGTTACACTGTTATATTGAATAAAAAACTAACTTGTGTCTTTGCAAACCTTACAAAAGATCATTTTTCTAGTACAACTAACCAAAATACATATCTCTATGCATTATTAGCCATTTTGCATGTGTTGTTTAGAAGTTATGTTTGAATACATTTTTATTGCTTTTTTCGCATTATCTCAGGATTCTAAGACTATTATAGTCATATTGAGTAAAAAAACTACTTTTTGCATTTGCAAGATTTAAAAAAGCATATGTTTCGAGTAAAACTCCCAAAGATGCATTATTTCATGCATTATTAGCCATTTTTCATGTGTGGTGTAGGAGTTATGTTTAAATAACTGTCATATTGAGTGTTACAGTATACAGTCATATTGAGTAAAACCTCATTTTTGTATTTGCAAACCATTGAAAAACAACTGTATCTAGTAAAACTCACATGTATTCAATATCACAGGCATTTTTAGACATTTTGCACGTTTGGATTAGGAAGTATGTTGGAATACATTTTTATTGCTTTTTTCGCATTATCTCAGGATTCTAAGTACATTACTGTCAAATTGAGTAACAAATCAAATTTTGTTTTTGCAAACCTTACCAAATGTTTTTTTTTTCTGGAACACTCTCGAAGATGCATTTCTTCAGGCATTATTAGACATTTTGCGTGTGTATTTTTGGAGTTATGTTTCAAAAACTGTCATTTTGAGTGTGACCAATATGAGGCCAGTAAAATCTAATATTTGTATTTGTGATTCTTTCCAAAATACCTGATTCTGCTAAAACTCACATAAATTCAATATTAAAGGCTTTTTAAGACACATTTCATATTTGGTTTTGGAGTTATGATTATAAACCTTTCATATTTAGTATGACAGTTACACTGTTATATTGAATAAAAAACTAACTTGTGTCTTTGCAAACCTTACAAAAGATCATTTTTCTAGTACAACTAACCAAAATACATATCTCTATGCATTATTAGCCATTTTGCATGTGTTGTTTAGAAGTTATGTTTGAATACATTTTTATTGCTTTTTTCGCATTATCTCAGGATTCTAAGACTATTATAGTCATATTGAGTAAAAAAAACTACTTTTTGCATTTGCAAGATTTAAAAAAGCATATGTTTCGAGTAAAACTCCCAAAGATGCATTATTTCAGGCATTATTAGCTATTTTTCATGTGTGGTGTAGGAGTTATGTTTAAATAACTGTCATATTGAGTGTTACAGTATACAGTCATATTGAGTAAAACCTCATTTTTGAATTTGAAAACCATTGAGAAACAACTGTATCTAGTAAAACTTATATGAATTAAATATCACAGGCATTTTTAGACATTTTGCACGTTTGGATTAGGAATTATGTTGGAGTACATTTTTATTGCTTTTTTCGCATTATCTCAGGATTCTAAGTACATTACTGTCAAATTGAGTAACAAATCCAATTTTGTTTTTGCAAACTTTACCAATTTTTTTTTCTGGAAAACTCTCGAAGATGCATTATTTCAGGCATTATTAGACATTTTGCATGTGTATTTTTGGAGTTATGTTTCAAAAACTCTCATTTTGAGTGTGACCAATATGAGGCCAGTAAAATCTAATATTTGTATTTGTGATTCTTTCCCAAATACCTGATTCTGCTAAAACTCACATAAATTCAATATTAAAGGCTTTTTAAGACACATTTCATATTTGGTTTTGGAGTTATGATTATAAACCTTTCATATTTAGTATGACAGTTACACTGTTATATTGAATAAAAAAAACTAACTTGTGTCTTTGCAAACCTTACAAAAGATCATTTTTCTAGTACAACTAACAAAAAAACATATCTCTAGGCATTATTAGCCATTTTGCATGTGTTTAGAAGTGTTTTTTGAATACATTTTATTGCTTTTTTCGCATTATCTCAGGATTCTAAGACTATTATAGTCATATTGAGTAAAAAAACTACTTTTTGCATTTGCAAGATTTAAAAAAGCATATGTTTCGAGTAAAACTCCCAAAGATGCATTATTTCAGGCATTATTAGCCATTTTTCATGTGTGGTGTAGGAGTTATGTTTAAATAACTGTCATATTGAGTGTTACAGTATACAGTTATATTGAGTAAAACCTCATTTTTGTATTTGCAAACCATTGAAAAACAACTCTATCTAGTAAAACTCACATGTATTCAATATCACAGGCATTTTTAGACATTTTGCACGTTTGGATTAGGAATTATGTTGGAATACATTTTTATTGCTTTTTTCGCATTATCTCAGGATTCTAAGTACATTACTGTCAAATTGAGTAACAAATCAAATTTTGTTTTTGCAAACCTTACCAAATGTTTTTTTTTTCTGGAACACTCTCGAAGATGCATTTCTTCAGGCATTATTAGACATTTTGCATGTGTATTTTTGGAGTTATGTTTCAAAAACTGTCATTTTGAGTGTGACCAATATGAGGCCAGTAAAATCTAATATTTGTATTTGTGATTCTTTCCAAAATACCTGATTCTGCTAAAACTTACATAAATTCAATATTAAAGGCTTTTTAAGACACATTTCATATTTGGTTTTGGAGTTATGATTATAAACCTTTCATATTTAGTATGACAGTTATAGTGTAATATTGAATAAAAAAACTAACTTTTGTCTTTGCAAACCTTACAAAAGATAATTTTTCTAGTACAACTAACCAAAATACATATCTCTAGGCATTATTAGCCATTTTGCATGTGTTGTTTAGAAGTTATATTTGAATACATTTTTATTGCTTTTTTCGCATTATCTCAGGATTCTAAGACTATTATAGTCATATTGAGTAAAAAACTACTTTTTGCTTTTGCAAGATTTAAAAAAGCATATGTTTCGAGTAAAACTCCCAAAGATGCATTATTTCAGTTATTATTAACCATTTTTCATGTGTGGTGTAGGAGTTATGTTTAAAAAACTGTCATATTGAGTGTTACAGTATACAGTCATATTGAGTAAAACCTCATTTTTGTATTTGCAAACCATTGAAAAACAACTGTATCTAGTAAAACTCACATGTATTCAATATCACAGGCAATTTTAGACATTTTGCACGTTTGGATTAGGAATTATGTTGGAATACATTTTTATTGCTTTTTTCGCATTATCTCAGGATTCTAAGTACATTACTGTCAAATTGAGTAACAAATCAAATTTTGTTTTTGCAAACCTTACCAAATGTTTTTTTTTTCTGGAACACTCTCGAAGATGCATTTCTTCAGGCATTATTAGACATTTTGCATGTGTATTTTTGGAGTTATGTTTCAAAAACTGTCATTTTGAGTGTGACCAATATGAGGCCAGTAAAATCTAATATTTGTATTTGTGATTCTTTCCAAAATACCTGATTCTGCTAAAACTTACATAAATTCAATATTAAAGGCTTTTTAAGACACATTTCATATTTGGTTTTGGAGTTATGATTATAAACCTTTCATATTTAGTATGACAGTTATAGTGTAATATTGAATAAAAAACTAACTTTTGTCTTTGCAAACCTTACAAAAGATAATTTTTCTAGTACAACTAACAAAAAAACATATCTCTAGGCATTATTAGCCATTTTGCATGTGTTGTTTAGAAGTTATGTTTGAATACATTTTTATTGCTTTTTTCGCATTATCTCAGGATTCTAAGACTATTATAGTCATATTGAGTAAAAAACTACTTTTTGCATTTGCAAGATTTAAAAAAGCATATGTTTCGAGTAAAACTCCCAAAGATGCATTATTTCAGTTATTATTAGCCATTTTTCATTTGTGGTGTAGGAGTTATGTTTAAATAACTGTCATATTGAGTGTTACAGTATACAGTCATATTGAGTAAAACCTCCTTTTTGTATTTGCAAACCATTGAAAAACAACTGTATCTAGTAAAACTCACATGTATTCAATATCACAGGCATTTTTAGACATTTTGCACGTTTGGATTAGGAATTATGTTGGAATACATTTTTATTGCTTTTTTTGCATTATCTCAGGATTCTAAGTACATTACTGTCAAATTGAGTAACAAATCAAATTTTGTTTTTGCAAACCTTACCAAATGTTTTTTTTCTGGAAAACTCTCGAAGATGCATTTCTTCAGGCATTATTAGACATTTTGCATGTGTATTTTTGGAGTTATGTTTCAAAAACTGTCATTTTGAGTGTGACCAATATGAGGCCAGTAAAATCTAATATTTGTATTTGTGATTCTTTCCAAAATACCTGATTCTGCTAAAACTCACATAAATTCAATATTAAAGGCTTTTTAAGACAAATTTCATATTTGGTTTTGGAGTTATGATTATAAACCTTTCATATTTAGTATGACAGTTACACTGTTATATTGAATAAAAAACTAACTTGTGTCTTTGCAAACCTTACAAAAGATCATTTTTCTAGTACAACTAACCAAAATACATATCTCTATGCATTATTAGCCATTTTGCATGTGTTGTTTAGAAGTTATGTTTGAATACATTTTTATTGCTTTTTTCGCATTATCTCAGGATTCTAAGACTATTATAGTCATATTGAGTAAAAAAACTACTTTTTGCATTTGCAAGATTTAAAAAAGCATATGTTTCGAGTAAAACTCCCAAAGATGCATTATTTCATGCATTATTAGCCATTTTTCATGTGTGGTGTAGGAGTTATGTTTAAATAACTGTCATATTGAGTGTTACAGTATACAGTCATATTGAGTAAAACCTCATTTTTGTATTTGCAAACCATTGAAAAACAACTGTATCTAGTAAAACTCACATGTATTCAATATCACAGGCATTTTTAGACATTTTGCACGTTTGGATTAGGAAGTATGTTGGAATACATTTTTATTGCTTTTTTCGCATTATCTCAGGATTCTAAGTACATTACTGTCAAATTGAGTAACAAATCAAATTTTGTTTTTGCAAACCTTACCAAATGTTTTTTTTTTCTGGAACACTCTCGAAGATGCATTTCTTCAGGCATTATTAGACATTTTGCATGTGTATTTTTGGAGTTATGTTTCAAAAACTGTCATTTTGAGTGTGACCAATATGAGGCCAGTAAAATGTAATATTTGTATTTGTGATTCTTTCCAAAATACCTGATTCTGCTAAAACTTACATAAATTCAATATTAAAGGCTTTTTAAGACACATTTCATATTTGGTTTTGGAGTGATGATTATAAACCTTTCATATTTAGTATGACGGTTATACTGTAATATTGAATAAAAACACTAACTTTTGTCTTTGCAAACCTTACAAAAGATATTTTTTATAGTACAACTAACAAAAAAACATATCTCTAGGCATTATTAGCCATTTTGCATGTGTTGTTTAGAAGTTATGTTTGAATACATTTTTATTGCTTGTTTCGCATTATCTCAGGATTCTAAGACTATTATAGTCATATTGAGTAAAAAACTACTTTTTGCATTTGCAAGATTTAAAAAAGCATATGTTTCGAGTAAAACTCCCAAAGATGCATTATTTCAGGCATTATTAGCTATTTTTCATGTGTGGTGTAGGAGTTATGTTTAAATAACTGTCATATTGAGTGTTACAGTATACAGTCATATTGAGTAAAACCTCATTTTTGAATTTGAAAACCATTGAGAAACAACTGTATCTAGTAAAACTTATATGAATTAAATATCACAGGCATTTTTAGACATTTTGCACGTTTGGATTAGGAATTATGTTGGAGTACATTTTTATTGTTTTTTCGCATTATCTCAGGATTCTAAGTACATTACTGTCAAATTGAGTAACAAATCAAATTTTGTTTTTGCAAACCTTACCAATTTTTTTTTTCTGGAAAACTCTCGAAGATGCATTATTTCAGGCATTATTAGACATTTTGCATGTGTATTTTTGGAGTTATGTTTCAAAAACTCTCATTTTGAGTCTGACCAATATGAGGCCAGTAAAATCTAATATTTGTATTTGTGATTCTTTCCCAAAAACCTGATTCTGCTAAAACTCACATAAATTCAATATTAAAGGCTTTTTAAGACACATTTCATATTTGGTTTTGGAGTTATGATTATAAACCTTTCATATTTAGTATGACAGTTACACTGTTATATTGAATAAAAAAACTAACTTGTGTCTTTGCAAACCTTACAAAAGATACTTTTTCTAGTACAACTAACAAAAAAACATATCTCTAGGCATTATTAGCCATTTTGCATGTGTTGTTTAGAAGTTATGTTTGAATACATTTTTATTGCTTTTTTCGCATTATCTCAGGATTCTAAGACTATTATAATCATATTGCGTAAAAAAACTACTTTTTGCATTTGCAAGATTTAAAAAAGCATATGTTTCGAGTAAAACTCCCAAAGATGCATTATTTCAGGCATTATTAGCCATTTTTCATGTGTGGTGTAGGAGTTATGTTTAAATAACTGTCATATTGAGTGTTACAGTATACAGTCATATTGAGTAAAACCTCATTTTTGTATTTGCAAACCATTGAAAAACAACTGTATCTAGTAAAACTCACATGTATTCAATATCACAGGCATTTTTAGACATTTTGCACGTTTGGATTAGGAATTATGTTGGAATACATTTTTATTGCTTTTTTCGCATTATCTCAGGATTCTAAGTACATTACTGTCAAATTGAGTAACAAATCAAATTTTGTTTTTGCAAACCTTACCAAATGTTTTTTTTTTCTGGAACAGTCTCGAAGATGCATTTCTTCAGGCATTATTAGACATTTTGCATGTGTATTTTTGGAGTTATGTTTCAAAAACTGTCATTTTGAGTGTGACCAATATGAGGCCAGTAAAATCTAATATTTGTATTTGTGATTCTTTCCAAAATACCTGATTCTGCTAAAACTTACATGAATTCAATATTAAAGGCTTTTTAAGACACATTTCATATTTGGTTTTGGAGTTATGATTATAAACCTTTCATATTTAGTATGACAGTTATACTGTAATATTGAATAAAAAAAACTAACTTTTGTCTTTGCAAACCTTACAAAAGATAATTTTCTAGGACAACTAACAAAAAAACATATCTCTAGGCATTATTAGCCATTTTGCATGTGTTGTTTAGAAGTTATGTTTGAATACATTTTATTGCTTTTTTCGCATTATCTCAGGATTCTAAGACTGTTATAGTCATATTGAGTAAAAAACTACTTTTTGCATTTGCAAGATTTAAAAAAGCATTTGTTTCGAGTAAAACTCCCAAAGATGCATTATTTCAGTTATTATTAGCCATTTTTCATGTGTGGTGTAGGAGTTATGTTTAAATAACTGTCATATTGAGTGTTACAGTATACAGTCATATTGAGTAAAACCTCATTTTTGTATTTGCAAACCATTGAAAAACAACTGTATCTAGTAAAACTCACATGTATTCAATATCACAGGCATTTTTAGACATTTTGCACGTTTGGATTAGGAATTATGTTGGAATACATTTTTATTGCTTTTTTTGCATTATCTCAGGATTCTAAGTACATTACTGTCAAATTGAGTAACAAATCAAATTTTGTTTTTGCAAACCTTACCAAATGTTTTTTTTCTGGAAAACTCTCGAAGATGCATTTTTTCAGGCATTATTAGACATTTTGCATGTGTATTTTTGGAGTTATGTTTCAAAAACTGTCATTTTGAGTGTGACCAATATGAGGCCAGTAAAATCTAATATTTGTATTTGTGATTCTTTCAAAATACCTGATTCTGCTAAAACTCACATAAATTCAATATTAAAGGCTTTTTAAGACAAATTTCATATTTGGTTTTGGAGTTATGATTATAAACCTTTCATATTTAGTATGACAGTTACACTGTTATATTGAATAAAAAACTAACTTGTGTCTTTGCAAACCTTACAAAAGATCATTTTTCTAGTACAACTAACCAAAATACATATCTCTATGCATTATTAGCCATTTTGCATGTGTTGTTTAGAAGTTATGTTTGAATACATTTTTATTGCTTTTTTCGCATTATCTCAGGATTCTAAGACTATTATAGTCATATTGAGTAAAAAAACTACTTTTTGCATTTGCAAGATTTAAAAAAGCATATGTTTCGAGTAAAACTCCCAAAGATGCATTATTTCATGCATTATTAGCCATTTTTCATGTGTGGTGTAGGAGTTATGTTTAAATAACTGTCATATTGAGTGTTACAGTATACAGTCATATAGTCATATTGAGTAAAAAACTACTTTTTGCATTTGCAAGATTTAAAAAAGCATATGTTTCGAGTAAAACTCCCAAAGATGCATTATTTCAGGCATTATTAGCTATTTTTCATGTGTGGTGTAGGAGTTATGTTTAAATAACTGTCATATTGAGTGTCACAGTATACAGTCATATTGAGTAAAACCTCATTTTTGAATTTGAAAACCATTGAGAAACAACTGTATCTAGTAAAACTTATATGAATTAAATATCACAGGCATTTTTAGACATTTTGCACGTTTGGATTAGGAATTATGTTGGAGTACATTTTTATTGCTTTTTTCGCATTATCTCAGGATTCTAAGTACATTACTGTCAAATTGAGTAACAAATCAAATTTTGTTTTTGCAAACCTTACCAATTTTTTTTTTCTGGAAAACTCTAAAAGATGCATTATTTCAGGCATTATTAGACATTTTGCATGTGTATTTTTGGAGTTATGTTTCAAAAACTCTCATTTTGAGTCTGACCAATATGAGGCCAGTAAAATCTAATATTTGTATTTGTGATTCTTTCCCAAAAACCTGATTCTGCTAAAACTCACATAAATTCAATATTAAAGGCTTTTTAAGACACATTTCATATTTGGTTTTGGAGTTATGATTATAAACCTTTCATATTTAGTATGACAGTTACACTGTTATATTGAATAAAAAAACTAACTTGTGTCTTTGCAAACCTTACAAAAGATCATTTTTCTAGTACAACTAACAAAAAAACATATCTCTAGGCATTATTAGCCATTTTGCATGTGTTGTTTAGAAGTTATGTTTGAATACATTTTTATTGCTTTTTTCGCATTATCTCAGGATTCTAAGACTATTATAGTCATATTGAGTAAAAAAACTACTTTTTGCATTTGCAAGATTTAAAAAAGCATATGTTTCGAGTAAAACTCCCAAAGATGCATTATTTCATGCATTATTAGCCATTTTTCATGTGTGGTGTAGGAGTTATGTTTAAATAACTGTCATATTGAGTGTTACAGTATACAGTCATATTGAGTAAAACCTCATTTTTGTATTTGCAAACCATTGAAAAACAACTGTATCTAGTAAAACTCAAATGTATTCAATATCACAGGCATTTTTAGACATTTTGCACGTTTGGATTAGGAATTATGTTGGAATACATTTTTATTGCTTTTTTCGCATTATCTCAGGATTCTAAGTACATTACTGTCAAATTGAGTAACAAATCAAATTTTGTTTTTGCAAACCTTACCAAATGTTTTTTTTTTCTGGAACACTCTCGAAGATGCATTTCTTCAGGCATTATTAGACATTTTGCATGTGTATTTTTGTAGTTATGTTTCAAAAACTGTCATTTTGAGTGTGACCAATATGAGGCCAGTAAAATCTAATATTTGTATTTGTGATTCTTTCCAAAATACCTGATTCTGCTAAAACTTACATAAATTCAATATTAAAGGCTTTTTAAGACACATTTCATATTTGGTTTTGGAGTTATGATTATAAACCTTTCATATTTAGTATGACAGTTATACTGTAATATTGAATAAAAAAACTAATTTTGTCTTTGCAAACCTTACAAAAGATAATTTTTCTAGTACAACTAACAAAAAAACATATCTCTAGGCATTATTAGCCATTTTGCATGTGTTGTTTAGAAGTTATGTTTGAATACATTTTTATTGCTTTTTTCGCATTATCTCAGGTTTCTAAGACTATTATAGTCATATTGAGTAAAAAAACTACTTTTTGCATTTGCAAGATTTAAAAAAGCATATGTTTCGAGTAAAACTCCCAAAGATGCATTATTTCATGCATTATTAGCCATTTTTCATGTGTGGTGTAGGAGTTATGTTTAAATAACTGTCATATTGAGTGTTACAGTATACAGTCATATTGAGTAAAACCTCATTTTTGTATTTGCAAACCATTGAAAAACAACTGTATCTAGTAAAACTCACATGTATTCAATATCACAGGCATTTTTAGACATTTTGCACGTTTGGATTAGGAATTATGTTGGAATACATTTTTATTGCTTTTTTCGCATTATCTCAGGATTCTAAGTACATTACTGTCAAATTGAGTAACAAATCAAATTTTGTTTTTGCAAACCTTACCAAATGTTTTTTTTTTCTGGAACACTCTCGAAGATGCATTTCTTCAGGCATTATTAGACATTTTGCATGTGTATTTTTGGAGTTATGTTTCAAAAACTGTAATTTTGAGTGTGACCAATATGAGGCCAGTAAAATCTAATATTTGTATTTGTGATTCTTTCCAAAATACCTGATTCTGCTAAAACTTACATAAATTCAATATTAAAGGCTTTTTAAGACACATTTCATATTTGGTTTTGGAGTTATGATTATAAACCTTTCATATTTAGTATGACAGTTATACTGTAATATTGAATAAAAAAACTAACTTTTGTCTTTGCAAACCTTACAAAAGATTATTTTTCTAGTACAACTAACAAAAAAACATATCTCTAGGCATTATTAGCCATTTTGCATGTGTTGTTTAGAAGTTATGTTTGAATACATTTTTATTGCTTTTTTCGCATTATCTCAGGATTCTAAGACTATTATAGTCATATTGAGTAAAAAACTACTTTTTGCATTTGCAAGATTTAAAAAAGCATATGTTTCGAGTAAAACTCCCAAAGATGCATTATTTCAGTTATTATTAGCCATTTTTCATGTGTGGTGTAGGAGTTATGTTTAAATAACTGTCATATTGAGTGTTACAGTATACAGTCATATTGAGTAAAACCTCATTTTTGTATTTGCAAACCATTGAAAAACAACTGTATCTAGTAAAACTCACATGTATTCAATATCACAGGCATTTTTAGACGTTTTGCACGTTTGGATTAGGAATTATGTTGGAATACATTTTTATTGCTTTTTTTGCATTATCTCAGGATTCTAAGTACATTACTGTCAAATTGAGTAACAAATCAAATTTTGTTTTTGCAAACCTTACCAAATGTTTTTTTTCTGGAAAACTCTCGAAGATGCATTTCTTCAGGCATTATTAGACATTTTGCATGTGTGTTTTTGGAGTTATGTTTCAAAAACTGTCATTTTGAGTGTGACCAATATGAGGCCAGTAAATTCTAATATTTGTATTTGTGATTCTTTCCAAAATACCTGATTCTGCTAAAACTCACATAAATTCAATATTAAAGGCTTTTTAAGACAAATTTCATATTTGGTTTTGTAGTTATGATTATAAACCTTTCATATTTAGTATGACAGTTACACTGTTATATTGAATAAAAAACTAACTTGTGTCTTTGCAAACCTTACAAAAGATAATTTTTCTAGTACAACTAACCAAAATACATATCTCTAGGCATTATTAGCCATTTTGCATTTGTTGTTTAGAAGTTATGTTTGAATACATTTGTATTGCTTTTTTCGCATTATCTCAGGATTCTAAGACTATTATAGTCATATTGAGTAAAAAACTACTTTTTGCATTTGCAAGATTTAAAAAAGCATATGTTTCGAGTAAAACTCCCGAAGATGCATTATTTCAGTTATTATTAGCCATTTTTCATGTGTGGTGTAGGAGTTATGTTTAAATAACTGTCATATTGAGTGTTACAGTATACAGTCATATTGAGTAAAACCTCATTTTTGTATTTGCAAACCATTGAAAAACAACTGTACCTAGTAAAACTCACATGTATTCAATATCACAGGCATTTTTAGACATTTTGCACGTTTGGATTAGGAATTATGTTGGAATACATTTTTATTGCTTTTTTTGCATTATCTCAGGATTCTAAGTACATTACTGTCAAATTGAGTAAAAAATCAAATTTTGTTTTTGCAAACCTTACCAAATGTTTTTTTTCTGGAAAACTCTCGAAGATGCATTTCTTCAGGCATTATTAGACATTTTGCATGTGTATTTTTGGAGTTATGTTTCAAAAACTGTCATTTTGAGTGTGACCAATATGAGGCCAGTAAAATCTAATATTTGTATTTGTGATTCTTTCCAAAATACCTGATTCTGCTAAAACTCACGTAAATTCAATATCAAAGGCTTTTTAATACACATTTCATATTTGGTTTTGGAGTTATGATTATAAACCTTTCATATTTAGTATGACAGTTACACTGTTATATTGAATAAAAAAACTAACTTGTGTCTTTGCAAACCTTACAAAAGATACTTTTTCTAGTACAACTAACAAAAAAACATATCTCTAGGCATTATTAGCCATTTTGCATGTGTTGTTTAGAAGTTATGTTTGAATACATTTTTATTGCTTTTTTCGCATTATCTCAGGATTCTAAGACTATTATAATCATATTGCGTAAAAAAACTACTTTTTGCATTTGCAAGATTTAAAAAAGCATATGTTTCGAGTAAAACTCCCAAAGATGCATTATTTCAGGCATTATTAGCCATTTTCAATGTGTGGTGTAGGAGTTATGTTTAAATAACTGTCATATTGAGTGTTACAGTATACAGTTATATTTAGTAAAACCTCATTTTTGTATTTGCAAACCATTGAAAAACAACTGTATCTAGTAACACTCACATGTATTCAATATCACAGGCATTTTAGACATGTTGCACGTTTGGATTAGGAATTATGTTTGAATACATTTTTATTGCTTTTTTCGCATTATCTCAGGATTCTAAGTACATTACTGTCAAATTGAGTAACAAATCAAATGTTGTTTTTGCAAACCTTACCAAATGTTTTTTTTTCTGGAAAACTCTCGAAGATGCATTTCTTCAGGCATTATTAGACATTTTGCATGTGTATTTTTGGAGTTATGTTTCAAAAACTGTCATTTTGAGTGTGACCAATATGAGGCCAGTAAAATCTAATATTTGTATTTGTGATTCTTTCCAAAATACCTGATTCTGCTAAAACTCACATAAATTCAATATTAAAGGCTTTTTAAGACACATTTCATATTTGGTTTTGGAGTTATGATTATAAACCTTTCATATTTAGTATGACAGTTACACTGTTATATTGAATAAAAAAACGAACTTGTGTCTTTGCAAACCTTACAAAAGATACTTTTTCTAGGACAACTAACAAAAAAACATATCTCTAGGCATTATTAGCCATTTTGCATGTGTTGTTTAGAAGTTATGTTTGAATACATTTTTATTGCTTTTTTCGCATTATCTCAGGATTCTAAGACTATTATAATCATATTGCGTAAAACAACTACTTTTTGCATTTGCAAGATTTAAAAAAGCATATGTTTCGAGTAAAACTCCCAAAGATGCATTATTTCAGGCATTATTAGCCATTTTTCATGTGTGGTGTAGGAGTTATGTTTAAATAACTGTCATATTGAGTGTTACAGTATACAGTCATATTGAGTAAAACCTCATTTTTGTATTTGCAAACCATTGAAAAACAACTGTATCTAGTAAAACTCACATGTATTCAATATCACAGGCATTTTTAGACATTTTGCACGTTTGGATTAGGAATTATGTTTGAATACATTTTTATTGCTTTTTTCGCATTATCTCAGGATTCTAAGTACATTACTGTCAAATTGAGTAACAAATCAATTTTGTTTTTGCAAACCTTACCAAATGTTTTTTTCTGGAAAACTCTCGAAGATGCATTTCTTCAGGCATTATTAGACATTTTGCATGTGTATTTTTGGAGTTATGTTTCAAAAACTGTCATTTTGAGTGTGACCAATATGAGGCCAGTAAAATCTAATATTTGTATTTGTGATTCTTTCCAAAATACCTGATTCTGCTAAAACTCACATAAATTCAATATTAAAGGCTTTTTAAGACAAATTTCATATTTGGTTTTGGAGTTATGATTATAAACCTTTCATATTTAGTATGACAGTTACACTGTTATATTGAATAAAAAAACTAACTTGTGTCTTTGCAAACCTTACAAAAGATCATTTTTCTAGTACAACTAACAAAAAAACATATCTCTAGGCATTATTAGCCATTTTGCATGTGTTGTTTAGAAGTTATGTTTGAATACATTTTTATTGCTTTTTTCGCATTATCCCAGGATTCTAAGACTATTATAGTCATATTGAGTAAAAAACTACTTTTTGCATTTGCAAGATTTAAAAAAGCATATGTTTCGAGTAAAACTCCCAAAGATGCATTATTTCAGTTATTAGCCATTTTTCATGTGTGGTGTAGGAGTTATGTTTAAATAACTGTCATATTGAGTGTTACAGTATACAGTCATATTGAGTAAAACCTCATTTTTGTATTTGCAAACCATTGAAAAACAACTGTATCTAGTAAAACTCACATGTATTCAATATCACAGGCATTTTTAGACATTTTGCACGTTTGGATTAGGAATTATGTTGGAATACATTTTTATTGCTTTTTTTGCATTATCTCAGGATTCTAAGTACATTACTGTCAAATTGAGTAACAAATCAAATTTTGTTTTTGCAAACCTTACCAAATGTTTTTTTCTGGAAAACTCTCGAAGATGCATTTCTTCAGGCATTATTAGACATTTTGCATGTGTATTTTTGGAGTTATGTTTCAAAAACTGTCATTTTGAGTGTGACCAATAAGAGGCCAGTAAAATCTAATATTTGTATTTGTGATTCTTTCCAAAATACCTGATTCTGCTAAAACTCACATAAATTCAATATTAAAAGCTTTTTAAGACAAATTTCATATTTGGTTTTGGAGTTATGATTATAAACCTTTCATATTTAGTATGACAGTTACACTGTTATATTGAATAAAAAAACTAACTTGTGTCTTTGCAAACCTTACAAAAGATCATTTTTCTAGTACAACTAACAAAAAAACATATCTCTAGGCATTATTAGCCATTTTGCATGTGTTGTTTAGAAGTTATGTTTGAATACATTTTTATTGCTTTTTTCGCATTATCTCAGGATTCTAAGACTATTATAGTCATATTGAGTAAAAAAACTACTTTTTGCATTTGCAAGATTTAAAAAAGCATATGTTTCGAGTAAAACTCCCAAAGATGCATTATTTCAGGCATTATTAGCCATTTTTCATGTGTGGTGTAGGAGTTATGTTTAAATAACTGTCATATTGAGTGTTACAGTATACAGTCATATTGAGTAAAACCTCATTTTTGTATTTGCAAACCATTGAAAAACAACTGTATCTAGTAAAACTCACATGTATTCAATATCACAGGCATTTTTAGACATTTTGCACGTTTGGATTAGGAATTATGTTTGAATACATTTTTATTGCTTTTTTCGCATTATCTCAGGATTCTAAGTACATTACTGTCAAATTGAGTAACAAATCAAATTTTGTTTTTGCAAACCTTACCAAATGTTTTTTTCTGGAAAACTCTCGAAGATGCATTTCTTCAGGCATTATTAGACATTTTGCATGTGTATTTTTGGAGTTATGTTTCAAAAACTGTCATTTTGAGTGCGACCAATATGAGGCCAGTCAAATCTAATATTTGTATTTGTGATTCTTTCCAAAATACCTGATTCTGCTAAAACTCACATGAATTCAATATTAAAGGCTTTTTAAGACACATTTCATGTTTGGTTTTGGAGTTATGATTATAAACCTTTCATATTTAGTATGACAGTTACACTGTTATATTGAATAAAAAAACTAACTTGTGTCTTTGCAAACCTTACAAAAGATACTTTTTCTAGTACAACTAACAATAAAACATATCTCTAGGCATTATTAGCCATTTTGCATGTGTTGTTTAGAAGTTATGTTTGAATACATTTTTATTGCTTTTTTCGCATTATCTCAGGATTCTAAGACTATTATAATCATATTGGGTAAAAAAACTACTTTTTGCATTTGCAAGATTTAAAAAAGCATATGTTTCGAGTAAAACTCCCAAAGATGCATTATTTCAGGCATTATTAGCCATTTTTCATGTGTGGTGTAGGAGTTATGTTTAAATAACTGTCATATTGAGTGTTACAGTATACAGTTATATTTAGTAAAACCTCATTTTTGTATTTGCAAACCATTGAAAAACAACTGTATCTAGTAAAACTCACATGTATTCAATATCACAGGCATTTTTAGACATTTTGCACGTTTGGATTAGGAATTATGTTTGAATACATTTTTATTGCTTTTTTCGCATTATCTCAGGATTCTAAGTACATTACTGTCAAATTGAGTAACAAATCAAATTTTGTTTTTGCAAACCTTACCAAATGTTTTTTTCTGGAAAACTCTCGAAGATGCATTTCTTCAGGCATTATTAGACATTTTGCATGTGTATTTTTGGAGTTATGTTTCAAAAACTGTCATTTTGAGTGCGACCAATATGAGGCCAGTCAAATCTAATATTTGTATTTGTGATTCTTTCCAAAATACCTGATTCTGCTAAAACTCACATACATTCAATATTAAAGGCTTTTTAAGACAAATTTCATATTTGGTTTTGGAGTTATGATTATAAACCTTTCATATTTAGTATGACAGTTACACTGGTATATTGAATAAAAAACTAACTTGTGTCTTTGCAAACCTTACAAAAGATCATTTTTCTAGTACAACTAACCAAAATACATATCTCTAGGCATTATTAGCCATTTTGCATGTGTTGTTTAGAAGTTATGTTTGAATACATTTTTATTGCTTTTTTCGCATTATCTCAGGATTCTAAGACTATTATAGTCATATTGAGTAAAAAAACTACTTTTTGCATTTGCAAGATTTAAAAAAGCATATGTTTCGAGTAAAACTCCCAAAGATGCATTATTTCATGCATTATTAGCCATTTTTCATGTGTGGTGTAGGAGTTATGTTTAAATAACTGTCATATTGAGTGTTACAGTATACAGTTATATTGAGTAAAACCTCATTTTTGTATTTGCAAACCATTGAAAAACAACTGTATCTAGTAAAACTCACATGTATTCAATATCACAGGCATTTTTAGACATTTTGCACGTTTGGATTAGGAATTATGTTTGAATACATTTTTATTGCTTTTTTCGCATTATCTCAGGATTCTAAGTACATTACTGTCAAATTGAGTAACAAATCAAATTTTGTTTTTGCAAACCTTACCAAATGTTTTTTTCTGGAAAACTCTCGAAGATGCATTTCTTCAGGCATTATTAGACATTTTGCATGTGTATTTTTGGAGTTATGTTTCAAAAACTGTCATTTTGAGTGTGACCAATATGAGGCCAGTAAAATCTAATATTTGTATTTGTGATTCTTTCCAAAATACCTGATTCTGCTAAAACTTACATAAATTCAATATTAAAGGCTTTTTAAGACACATTTCATATTTGGTTTTGGAGTTATGATTATAAACCTTTCATATTTAGTATGACAGTTACACTGTTATATTGAATAAAAAACTAACTTGTGTCTTTGCAAACCTTACAAAAGATCAGTTTTCTAGTACAACTAACCAAAATACATATCTCTAGGCATTATTAGCCATTTTGCATTTGTTGTTTAGAAGTTATGTTTGAATACATTTTTATTGCTTTTTTCGCATTATCTCAGGATTCTAAGACTATCATAGTCATATTAAGTAAAAAACTACTTTTTGCATTTGCAAGATTTAAAAAAGCATATGTTTCGAGTAAAACTCCCAAAGATGCAATATTTCAGGCATTATTAGCTATTTTTCATGTGTGGTGTAGGAGTTATGTTTAAATAACTGTCATATTGAGTGTTACAGTATACAGTCATATTGAGTAAAACCTCATTTTTGTATTTGCAAACCATTGAAAAACAACTGTATCTAGTAAAACTTATATGTATTCAATATCACAGGCATTTTTAGACATTTTGCACGTTTGGATTAGGAATTATGTTGGAGTACATTTTTATTGCTTTTTTCGCATTATCTCAGGATTCTAAGTACATTACTGTCAAATTGAGTAACAAATCAAATTTTGTTTTTGCAAACCTTACCAAATGTTTTTTTCTGGAAAACTCTCGAAGATGCATTTCTTCAGGCATTATTAGACATTTTGCATGTGTATTTTTGGAGTTATGTTTCAAAAACTGTCATTTTGAGTGTGCCCAATATGAGGCCAGTAAAATCTAATATTTGTATTTGTGATTCTTTCCAAAATACCTGATTCTGCTAAAACTTACATAAATTCAATATTAAAGTCTTTTTAAGACAAATTTCATATTTGGTTTTGGAGTTATGATTATAAACCTTTCATATTTAGTATGACGGTTACACTGTTATATTGAATAAAAAAACTAACTTTTGTCTTTGCAAACCTTACAAAAGATCATTTTTCTAGTACAACTAACAAAAAAACATATCTCTAGGCATTATTAGCCATTTTGCATGTGTTGTTTAGAAGTTATGTTTGAATACATTTTTATTGCTTTTTTCGCATTATCTCAGGATTCTAAGACTATTATAGTCATATTGAGTAAAAAACTACTTTTTGCATTTTCAAGATTTAAAAAAGCATATGTTTCGAGTAAAACTCCCAAAGATGCATTATTTCAGGCATTATTAGCTATTTTTCATGTGTGGTGTAGGAGTTATGTTTAAATAACTGTCATATTGAGTGTTACAGTATACAGTCATATTGAGTAAAACCTCATTTTTGTATTTGCAAACCATTGAAAAACAACTGTATCTAGTAAAACTTATATGTATACAATATCACAGGCATTTTTAGACATTTTGCACGTTTGGATTAGGAGTTATGTTGGAATACATTTTTATTGCTTTTTTCGCATTATCTCAGGATTCTAAGTACATTACTGTCAAATTGAGTAACAAATCAAATTTTGTTTTTGCAAACCTTACCAAATGTTTTTTTTCTGGAAAACTCTCGAAGATGCATTTCTTCAGGCATTATTAGACATTTTGCATGTGTATTTTTGGAGTTATGTTTCAAAAACTGTCATTTTGAGTGTGACCAATATGAGGCCAGTAAAATCTAATATTTGTATTTGTGATTCTTTCCCAAATACCTGATTCTGCTAAAACTTACATAAATTCAATATTAAAGGCTTTTTAAGACAAATTTCATATTTGGTTTTGGAGTTATGATTATAAACCTTTCATATTTAGTATGACAGTTACACTGTTATATTGAATTAAAAAACTAACTTGTGTCTTTGCAAACCTTACAAAAGATCATTTTTCTAGTACAACTAACAAAAAAACATATCTCTAGGCATTATTAGCCATTTTGCATGTGTTGTTTAGAAGTTATGTTTGAATACATTTTTATTGCTTTTTTCGCATTATCTCAGGATTCTAAGACTATTATAGTCATATTGAGTAAAAAAACTACTTTTTGCATTTGCAAGATTTAAAAAAGCATATGTTTCGAGTAAAACTCCCAAAGATGCATTATTTCAGGCATTATTAGCTATTTTTCATGTGTGGTGTAGGAGTTATGTTTAAATAACTGTCATATTGAGTGTTACAGTATACAGTCATATTGAGTAAAACCTCATTTTTGTATTTGCAAACCATTGAAAAACAACTGTATCTAGTAAAACTTATATGTATACAATATCACAGGCATTTTTAGACATTTTGCACGTTTGGATTAGGAATTATGTTGGAATACATTTTTATTGCTTTTTTCGCATTATCTCAGGATTCTAAGTACATTACTGTCAAATTGAGTAACAAATCAAATTTTGTTTTTGCAAACCTTACCAAATGTTTTTTTTTTCAGGAAAACTCTCGAAGATGCATTTCTTCAGGCATTATTAGACATTTTGCATGTGTATTTTTGGAGTTATGTTTCAAAAACTGTCATTTTGAGTGTGACCAATATGTGGCCAGTAAAATCTAATAATTGTATTTGTGATTCTTTCCAAAATACCTGATTCTGCTAAAACTTACATAAATTCAATATTAAAGGCTTTTTAAGACAAATTTCATATTTGGTTTTGGAGTTATGATTATAAACCTTTCATATTTAGTATGACAGTTACACTGTTATATTGAATTAAAAAACTAACTTTTGTCTTTGCAAACCTTACAAAAGATCATTTTTCTAGTACAACTAACAAAAAAACATATCTCTAGGCATTATTAGCCATTTTGCATGTGTTGTTTAGAAGTTATGTTTGAATACATTTTTATTGCTTTTTTCGCATTATCTCAGGATTCTAAGACTATTATAGTCATATTGAGTAAAAAAACTACTTTTTGCATTTGCAAGATTTAAAAAAGCATATGTTTCGAGTAAAACTCCCAAAGATGCATTATTTCAGGCATTATTAGCTATTTTTCATGTGTGGTGTAGGAGTTATGTTTAAATAACTGTCATATTGAGTGTTACAGTATACAGTCATATTGAGTAAAACCTCATTTTTGTATTTGCAAACCATTGAAAAACAACTGTATCTAGTAAAACTTATATGTATACAATATCACAGGCATTTTTAGACATTTTGCACGTTTGGATTAGGAATTATGTTGGAATACATTAGTATTGCTTTTTTCGCATTATCACAGGATTCTAAGTACATTACTGTCAAATTGAGTAACAAATGAAATTTTGTTTTTGCAAACCTTACCAAATATTTTTTTTTCAGGAACACTCTCGAAGATGCATTTCTTCAGGCATTATTAGACATTTTGCATGTGTATTTTTGGAGTTATGTTTCAAAAACTGTCATTTTGAGTGTGACCAATATGAGGCCAGTAAAATCTAATATTTGTATTTGTGATTCTTTCCAAAATACCTGATTCTGCTAAAACTTACATAAATTCAATAATAAAGGCTTTTTAAGACAAATTTCATATTTGGTTATGGAGTTATGATTATAAACCTTTCATATTTAGTATGACAGTTATACTGTTATATTGAATAAAAAAACTAACTTTTGTCTTTGCAAACCTTACAAAAGATCATTTTTCTAGTACAACTAACAAAAAAACATATCTCTAGGCATTATTAGCCATTTTGCATGTGTTGTTTAGAAGTTATGTTTGAATACATTTTTATTGCTTTTTTCGCATTATCTCAGGATTCTAAGACTATTATAGTCATATTGAGTAAAAAACTACTTTTTGCATTTGCAAGATTTAAAAAAGCATATGTTTCGAGTAAAACTCCCAAAGATGCATTATTTCAGTTATTATTAGCCATTTTTCATGTGTGGTGTAGGAGTTATGTTTAAATAACTGTCATATTGAGTGTTACAGTATACAGTCATATTGAGTAAAACCTCATTTTTGTATTTGCAAACCATTGAAAAACAACTGTATCTAGTAAAACTCACATGTATTCAATATCACAGGCATTTTTAGACATTTTGCACGTTTGGATTAGGAATTATGTTGGAATACATTTTTATTGCTTTTTTCGCATTATCTCAGGATTCTAAGTACATTACTGTCAAATTGAGTAACAAATCAAATTTTGTTTTTGCAAACCTTACCTAATGTTTTTTTTCTGGAAAACTCTCGAAGATGCATTTCTTCAGGCATTATTAGACATTTTGCATGTGTATTTTTGGAGTTATGTTTAAAAAACTGTCATTTTGAGTGTGACCAATATGAGGCCAGTAAAATCTAATACCTGTATTTGTGATTCTTTCCAAAATACCTGATTCTGCTAAAACTCACATAAATTCAATATTAAAGGCTTTTTAAGACACATTTCATATTTGGTTTTGGAGTTATGATTATAAACCTTTCATATTTAGTATGACAGTTACACTGTTATATTGAATAAAAAACTAACTTGTGTCTTTGCAAACGTTACAAAAGATCATTTTTCTAGTACAACTAACCAAAATACATATCTCTAGGCATTATTAGCCATTTTGCATGTGTTGTTTAGAAGTTATGTTTGAATACATTTTTATTGCTTTTTTCGCATTATCTCAGGATTCTAAGACTATTATAGTCATATTGAGTAAAAAAAACTACTTTTTGCATTTGCAAGATTTAAAAAAGCATATGTTTCGAGTAAAACTCCCAAAGATGCATTATTTCATGCATTATTAGCCATTTTTCATGTGTGGTGTAGGAGTTATGTTTAAATAACTGTCATATTGAGTGTTACAGTATACAGTTATATTGAGTAAAACCTCATTTTTGTATTTGCAAACCATTGAAAAACAACTGTATCTAGTAAAACTCACATGTATTCAATATCACAGGCATTTTTAGACATTTTGCACGTTTGGATTAGGAATTATGTTTGAATACATTTTTATTGCTTTTTTCGCATTATCTCAGGATTCTAAGTACATTACTGTCAAATTGAGTAACAAATCAAATTTTGTTTTTGCAAACCTTACCAAATGTTTTTTTCTGGAAAACTCTCGAAGATGCATTTCTTCAGGCATTATTAGACATTTTGCATGTGTATTTTTGGAGTTATGTTTCAAAAACTGTCATTTTGAGTGTGACCAATAAGAGGCCAGTAAAATCTAATATTTGTATTTGTGATTCTTTCCAAAATACCTGATTCTGCTAAAACTCACATAAATTCAATATTAAAGGCTTTTTAAGACAAATTTCATATTTGGTTTTGGAGTTATGATTATAAACCTTTCATATTTAGTATGACAGTTACACTGTTGTATTGAATAAAATAACTAACTTGTGTCTTTGCAAACCTTACAAAAGATCATTTTTCTAGTACAACTAACAAAAAAACATATGTCTAGGCATTATTAGCCATTTTGCATGTGTTGTTTAGAAGTTATGTTTGAATACATTTTTATTGCTTTTTTCGCATTATCTCAGGATTCTAAGACTATTATAGTCATATTGAGTAAAAAACTACTTTTTGCATTTGCAAGCTTTAAAAAAGCATATGTTTCGAGTAAAACTCCCAAAGATGCATAATTTCAGTTATTATTAGCCATTTTTCATGTGTGGTGTAGGAGTTATGTTTAAATAACTCTCATATTGAGTGTTACAGTATACAGTCATATTGAGTAAAACCTCATTTTTGTATTTGCAAACCATTGAAAAACAACTGTATCTAGTAAAACTCACATGTATTCAATATCACAGGCATTTTTAGACATTTTGCACGTTTGGATTAGGAATTATGTTGGAATACATTTTTATTGCTTTTTTCGCATTATGTCAGGATTCTAAGTACATTACTGTCAAATTGAGTAACAAATCAAATTTTGTTTTTGCAAACCTTACCTAATGTTTTTTTTCTGGAAAACTCTCGAAGATGCATTTCTTCAGGCATTATTAGACATTTTGCATGTGTATTTTTGGAGTTATGTTTAAAAAACTGTCATTTTGAGTGTGACCAATATGAGGCCAGTAAAATCTAATATCTGTATTTGTGATTCTTTCCAAAATACCTGATTCTGCTAAAACTCACATAAATTCAATATTAAAGGCTTTTTAAGACATATTTCATATTTGGTTTTGGAGTTATGATTATAAACCTTTCATATTTAGTATGACAGTTACACTGTTATATTGAATAAAAAACTAACTTGTGTCTTTGCAAACCTTACAAAAGATCATTTTTCTAGTACAACTAACCAAAATACATATCTCTAGGCATTATTAGCCATTTTGCATGTGTTGTTTAGAAGTTATGTTTGAATACATTTTTATTGCTTATTTCGCATAATCTCAGGATTCTAAGACTATTATAGTCATATTGAGTAAAAAAACTACTTTTTGCATTTGCAAGATTTAAAAAAGCATATGTTTCGAGTAAAACTCCCAAAGATGCATTATTTCATGCATTATTAGCCATTTTTCATGTGTGGTGTAGGAGTTATGTTTAAATAACTGTCATATTGAGTGTTACAGTATACAGTTATATTGAGTAAAACCTCATTTTTGTATTTGCAAACCATTGAAAAACAACTGTATCTAGTAAAACTCACATGTATTCAATATCACAGGCATTTTTAGACATTTTGCACGTTTGGATTAGGAATTATGTTTGAATACATTTTTATTGCTTTTTTCGCATTATCTCAGGATTCTAAGTACATTACTGTCAAATTGAGTAACAAATCAAATTTAGTTTTTGCAAACCTTACCAAATGTTTTTTTTTTCTGGAAAACTCTCGAAGATGCATTTCTTCAGGCATTATTAGACATTTTGCATGTGTATTTTTGGAGTTATGTTTAAAAAACTGTCATTTTGAGTGTGACCAATATGAGGCCAGTAAAATCTAATATTTGTATTTGTGATTCTTTCCAAAATACCTGATTCTGCTAAAACTCACATAAATTCAATATTAAAGGCTTTTTAAGACAAATTTCATATTTGGTTTTGGAGTTATGATTATAAACCTTTCATATTTAGTATGACAGTTACACTGTTATATTGAATAAAAAACTAACTTGTGTCTTTGCAAACCTTACAAAAGATCAGTTTTCTAGTACAACTAACCAAAATACATATCTCTAGGCATTATTAGCCATTTTGCATTTGTTGTTTAGAAGTTATGTTTGAATACATTTTTATTGCTTTTTTCGCATTATCTCAGGATTCTAAGACTATCATAGTCATATTGAGTAAAAAGATACTTTTTGCATTTGCAAGATTTAAAAAAGCATATGTTTCGAGTAAAACTCCCAAAGATGCATTATTTCAGGCATTATTAGCTATTTTTCATGTGTGGTGTAGGAGTTGTGTTTAAATAACTGTCATATTGAGTGTTACAGTATACAGTCATATTGAGTAAAACCTCATTTTTGTATTTGCAAACCATTGAAAAACAACTGTATCTAGTAAAACTTATATGTATTCAATATCACAGGCATTTTTAGACATTTTGCACGTTTGGATTAGGAATTATGTTGGAGTACATTTTTATTGCTCTTTTCGCATTATCTCAGGATTCTAAGTACATTACTGTCAAATTGAGTAACAAATCAAATTTTGTTTTTGCAAACCTTACCAAATTTTTTTTTTCTGGAAAACTCTCGAAGAGGCATTTCTTCAGGCATTATTAGACATTTTGCATGTGTATTTTTGGAGTTATGTTTCAAAAACTGTCATTTTGAGTGTGACCAATATGAGGCCAGTAAAATCTAATATTTGTATTTGTGATTCTTTCCAAAATACCTTATTCTGCTAAAACTCACATAAATTCAATATTAAAGGCTTTTTAAGACACATTTCATATTTGGTTTTGGAGTTATGATTATAAACCTTTCATATTTAGTATGACAGTTACACTGTTATATTGAATAAAAAACTAACTTGTGTCTTTGCAAACCTTACAAAAGATCATTTTTCTAGTACAACTAACCAAAATACATATCTCTAGGCATTATTAGCCATTTTGCATGTGTTGTTTAGAAGTTATATTTGAATACATTTTTATTGCTTTTTTCGCATTATCTCAGGATTCTAAGACTATTATAGTCATATTGAGTAAAAAACTACTTTTTGCATTTGCAAGATTTAAAAAAGCATATGTTTCGAGTAAAACTCCCAAAGATGCATTATTTCAGTTATTATTAACCATTTTTCATGTGTGGTGTAGGAGTTATGTTTAAAAAACTGTCATATTGAGTGTTACAGTATACAGTCATATTGAGTAAAACCTCATTTTTGTATTTGCAAACCATTGAAAAACAACTGTATCTAGTAAAACTCACATGTATTCAATATCACAGGCATTTTTAGATATTTTGCACGTTTGGATTAGGGATTATGTTGGAATACATTTTTATTGCTTTTTTCGCATTATCTCAGGATTCTAAGTACATTACTGTCAAATTGAGTAACAAATCAAATTTTGTTTTTGCAAACCTTACCAAATGTTTTTTTCTGGAAAACTCTCGAAGATGCATTTCTTCAGGCATTATTAGACATTTTGCATGTGTATTTTTGGAGTTATGTTTCAAAAACTGTCATTTTGAGTGTGACCAATATGAGGCCAGTAAAATCTAATATTTGTATTTGTGATTCTTTCCAAAATACCTGATTCTGCTAAAACTCACATAAATTCAATATTAAAGGCTTTTTAAGACAAATTTCATATTTGGTTTTGGAGTTATGATTATAAACCTTTCATATTTAGTATGACAGTTACACTGTTATATTGAATAAAAAACTAACTTGTGTCTTTGCAAACCTTACAAAAGATCAGTTTTCTAGTACAACTAACCAAAATACATATCTCTAGGCATTATTAGCCATTTTGCATGTGTTGTTTAGAAGTTATGTTTGAATACATTTTAATTGCTTTTTTCGCATTATCTCAGGATTCTAAGACTATTATAGTCATATTGAGTAAAAAAAACTACTTTTTGCATTTGCAAGATTTAAAAAAGCATATGTTTCAGGTAAAACTCCCAAAGATGCATTATTTCATGCATTATTAGCCATTTTTCATGTGTGGTGTAGGAGTTATGTTTAAATAACTGTCATATTGAGTGTTACAGTATACAGTTATATTGAGTAAAACCTCATTTTTGTATTTGCAAACCATTGAAAAACAACTGTATCTAGTAAAACTCACATGTATTCAATATCACAGGCATTTTTAGACATTTTGCACGTTTGGATTAGGAATTATGTTTGAATACATTTGTATTGCTTTTTTCGCATTATCTCAGGATTCTAAGTACATTACTGTCAAATTGAGTAACAAATCAAATTTTGTTTTTGCAAACCTTACCAAATGTTTTTTTCTGGAAAACTCTCGAAGATGCATTTCTTCAGGCATTATTAGACATTTTTTATGTGTATTTTTGGAGTTATGTTTCAAAAACTGTAATTTTGAGTGTGACCAATAAGAGGCCAGTAAAATCTAATATTTGTATTTGTGATTCTTTCCAAAATACCTGATTCTGCTAAAACTCACATAAATTCAATATTAAAGGCTTTTTAAGACAAATTTCATATTTGGTTTTGGAGTGTAACTGTCATATTTAGTATGACAGTTACACTGTTATATTGAATAAAAAACTAACTTGTGTCTTTGCAAACCTTACAAAAGATAATTTTTCTAGTACAACTAACCAAAATACATATCTCTAGGCATTATTAGCCATTTTGCATTTGTTGTTTAGAAGTTATGTTTGAATACATTATTATTGCTTTTTTCGCATTATCTCAGGATTCTAAGACTATTATAGTCATATTGAGTAAAAAAAACTACTTTTTGCATTTGCAAGATTTAAAAAAGCATATGTTTCGAGTAAAACTCCCAAAGATGCATTATTTCATGCATTATTAGCCATTTTTCATGTGTGGTGTAGGAGTTATGTTTAAATAACTGTCATATTGAGTGTTACAGTATACAGTTATATTGAGTAAAACCTCATTTTTGTATTTGCAAACCATTGAAAAACAACTGTATCTGGTAAAACTCACATGTATTCAATATCACAGGCATTTTTAGACATTTTGCACGTTTGGATTAGGAATTATGTTTGAATACATTTGTATTGCTTTTTTCGCATTATCTCAGGATTCTAAGTACATTACTGTCAAATTGAGTAACAAATCAAATTTTGTTTTTGCAAACCTTACCAAATGTTTTTTTCTGGAAAACTCTCGATGATGCATTTCTTCAGGCATTATTAGACATTTTGCATGTGTATTTTTGGAGTTATGTTTCAAAAACTGTAATTTTGAGTGTGACCAATAAGAGGCCAGTAAAATCTAATATTTGTATTTGTGATTCTTTCCAAAATACCTGATTCTGCTAAAACTCACATAAATTCAATATTAAAGGCTTTTTAAGACAAATTTCATATTTGGTTTTGGAGTGTAACTGTCATATTTAGTATGACAGTTACACTGTTATATTGAATAAAAAACTAACTTGTGTCTTTGCAAACCTTACAAAAGATCATTTTTCTAGTACAACTAACCAAAATACATATCTCTAGGCATTATTAGCCATTTTGCATTTGTTGTTTAGAAGTTATGTTTGAATACATTATTATTGCTTTTTTCGCATTATCTCAGGATTCTAAGACTATTATAGTCATATTGAGTAAAAAAAACTACTTTTTGCATTTGCAAGATTTAAAAAAGCATATGTTTCGAGTAAAACTCCCAAAGATGCATTATTTCAGTTATTATTAGCCATTTGTCATGTGTGGTGTAGGAGTTATGTTTAAATAACTGTCATATTGAGTGTTACAGTATACAGTTATATTGAGTAAAACCTCATTTTTGTATTTGCAAACCATTGAAAAACAACTGTATCTAGTAAAACTTATATGTATTCAATATCACAGGCATTTTTAGACATTTTGCACGTTTGGATTAGGAATTATGTTGGAGTACATTTTTATTGCTTTTTTCGCATTATCTCAGGATTCTAAGTACATTACTGTCAAATTGAGTAACAAATCAAATTTTGTTTTTGCAAACCTTACCAAATTTTTTTTTTCTGGAAAACTCTCGAAGATGCATTTCTTCAGGCATTATTAGACATTTTGCATGTGTATTTTTGGAGTTATGTTTCAAAAACTGTCATTTTGAGTGTGACCAATATGAGGCCAGTAAAATCTAATATTTGTATTTGTGATTCTTTCCAAAATACCTGATTCTGCTAAAACTCACATGAATTCAATATTAAAGGCTTTTTAAGATACATTTCATATTTGGTTTTGGAGTTATGATTATAAACCTTTCATATTTAGTATGACAGTTACACTGTTATATTGAATAAAAAACTAACTTGTGTCTTTGCAAACCTTACAAAAGATCATTTTTCTAGTACAACTAACCAAAATACATATCTCTAGGCATTATTAGCCATTTTGCATGTGTTGTTTAGAAGTTATGTTTGAATACATTTTAATTGCTTTTTTCGCATTATCTCAGGATTCTAAGACTATTATAGTCATATTGAGTAAAAAAAACTACTTTTTGCATTTGCAAGATTTAAAAAAGCATATGTTTCGAGTAAAACTCCCAAAGATGCATTATTTCATGCATTATTAGCCATTTTTCATGTGTGGTGTAGGAGTTATGTTTAAATAACTGTCATATTGAGTGTTACAGTATACAGTTATATTGAGTAAAACCTCATTTTTGTATTTGCAAACCATTGAAAAACAACTGTATCTAGTAAAACTCACATGTATTCAATATCACAGGCATTTTTAGACATTTTGCACGTTTGGATTAGGAATTATGTTTGAATACATTTGTATTGCTTTTTTCGCATTATCTCAGGATTCTAAGTACATTACTGTCAAATTGAGTAACAAATCAAATTTTGTTTTTGCAAACCTTACCAAATGTTTTTTTCTGGAAAACTCTCGAAGATGCATTTCTTCAGGCATTATTAGACATTTTGCATGTGTATTTTTGGAGTTATGTTTCAAAAACTGTAATTTTGAGTGTGACCAATAAGAGGCCAGTAAAATCTAATATTTGTATTTGTGATTCTTTCCAAAATACCTGATTCTGCTAAAACTCACATAAATTCAATATTAAAGGCTTTTTAAGACAAATTTCATATTTGGTTTTGGAGTGTAACTGTCATATTTAGTATGACAGTTACACTGTTATATTGAATAAAAAACTAACTTGTGTCTTTGCAAACCTTACAAAAGATCATTTTTCTAGTACAACTAACCAAAATACATATCTCTAGGCATTATTAGCCATTTTGCATTTGTTGTTTAGAAGTTATGTTTGAATACATTATTATTGCTTTTTTCGCATTATCTCAGGATTCTAAGACTATTATAGTCATATTGAGTAAAAAAAACTACTTTTTGCATTTGCAAGATTTAAAAAAGCATATGTTTCGAGTAAAACTCCCAAAGATGCATTATTTCAGTTATTATTAGCCATTTGTCATGTGTGGTGTAGGAGTTATGTTTAAATAACTGTCATATTGAGTGTTACAGTATACAGTTATATTGAGTAAAACCTCATTTTTGTATTTGCAAACCATTGAAAAACAACTGTATCTAGTAAAACTTATATGTATTCAATATCACAGGCATTTTTAGACATTTTGCACGTTTGGATTAGGAATTATGTTGGAGTACATTTTTATTGCTTTTTTCGCATTATCTCAGGATTCTAAGTACATTACTGTCAAATTGAGTAACAAATCAAATTTTGTTTTTGCAAACCTTACCAAATTTTTTCTTTCTGGAAAACTCTCGAAGATGCATTTCTTCAGGCATTATTAGACATTTTGCATGTGTATTTTTGGAGTTATGTTTCAAAAACTGTCATTTTGAGTGTGACCAATATGAGGCCAGTAAAATCTAATATTTGTATTTGTGATTCTTTCCAAAATACCTGATTCTGCTAAAACTCACATGAATTCAATATTAAAGGCTTTTTAAGATACATTTCATATTTGGTTTTGGAGTTATGATTATAAACCTTTCATATTTAGTATGACAGTTACACTGTTATATTGAATAAAAAACTAACTTGTGTCTTTGCAAACCTTACAAAAGATCATTTTTCTAGTACAACTAACCAAAATACATATCTCTAGGCATTATTAGCCATTTTGCATGTGTTGTTTAGAAGTTATGTTTGAATACATTTTAATTGCTTTTTTCGCATTATCTCAGGATTCTAAGACTATTATAGTCATATTGAGTAAAAAAAACTACTTTTTGCATTTGCAAGATTTAAAAAAGCATATGTTTCGAGTAAAACTCCCAAAGATGCATTATTTCATGCATTATTAGCCATTTTTCATGTGTGGTGTAGGAGTTATGTTTAAATAACTGTCATATTGAGTGTTACAGTATACAGTTATATTGAGTAAAACCTCATTTTTGTATTTGCAAACCATTGAAAAACAACTGTATCTAGTAAAACTCACATGTATTCAATATCACAGGCATTTTTAGACATTTTGCACGTTTGGATTAGGAATTATGTTTGAATACATTTGTATTGCTTTTTTCGCATTATCTCAGGATTCTAAGTACATTACTGTCAAATTGAGTAACAAATCAAATTTTGTTTTTGCAAACCTTACCAAATGTTTTTTTCTGGAAAACTCTCGAATATGCATTTCTTCAGGCATTATTAGACATTTTGCATGTGTATTTTTGGAGTTATGTTTCAAAAACTGTAATTTTGAGTGTGACCAATAAGAGGCCAGTAAAATCTAATATTTGTATTTGTGATTCTTTCCAAAATACCTGATTCTGCTAAAACTCACATAAATTCAATATTAAAGGCTTTTTAAGACAAATTTCATATTTGGTTTTGGAGTTATGATTATAAACCTTTCATATTTAGTATGACAGTTACACTGTTGTATTGAATAAAATAACTAACTTGTGTCTTTGCAAACCTTACAAAAGATCATTTTTCTAGTACAACTAACAAAAAAACATATGTCTAGGCATTATTAGCCATTTTGCATGTGTTGTTTAGAAGTTATGTTTGAATACATTTTTATTGCTTTTTTCGCATTATCTCAGGATTCTAAGACTATTATAGTCATATTGAGTAAAAAACTACTTTTTGCATTTGCAAGCTTTAAAAAAGCATATGTTTCGAGTAAAACTCCCAAAGATGCATAATTTCAATTATTATTAGCCATTTTTCATGTGTGGTGTAGGAGTTATGTTTAAATAACTGTCATATTGAGTGTTACAGTATACAGTCATATTGAGTAAAACCTCATTTTTGTATTTGCAAACCATTGAAAAACAACTGTATCTAGTAAAACTCACATGTATTCAATATCACAGGCATTTTTAGACATTTTGCACGTTTGGATTAGGAATTATGTTGGAATACATTTTTATTGCTTTTTTCGCATTATGTCAGGATTCTAAGTACATTACTGTCAAATTGAGTAACAAATCAAATTTTGTTTTTGCAAACCTTACCTAATGTTTTTTTTCTGGAAAACTCTCGAAGATGCATTTCTTCAGGCATTATTAGACATTTTGCATGTGTATTTTTGGAGTTATGTTTAAAAAACTGTCATTTTGAGTGTGACCAATATGAGGCCAGTAAAATCTAATATCTGTATTTGTGATTCTTTCCAAAATACCTGATTCTGCTAAAACTCACATAAATTCAATATTAAAGGCTTTTTAAGACATATTTCATATTTGGTTTTGGAGTTATGATTATAAACCTTTCATATTTAGTATGACAGTTACACTGTTATATTGAATAAAAAACTAACTTGTGTCTTTGCAAACCTTACAAAAGATCATTTTTCTAGTACAACTAACCAAAATACATATCTCTAGGCATTATTAGCCATTTTGCATGTGTTGTTTAGAAGTTATGTTTGAATACATTTTTATTGCTTATTTCGCATAATCTCAGGATTCTAAGACTATTATAGTCATATTGAGTAAAAAAACTACTTTTTGCATTTGCAAGATTTAAAAAAGCATATGTTTCGAGTAAAACTCCCAAAGATGCATTATTTCATGCATTATTAGCCATTTTTCATGTGTGGTGTAGGAGTTATGTTTAAATAACTGTCATATTGAGTGTTACAGTATACAGTTATATTGAGTAAAACCTCATTTTTGTATTTGCAAACCATTGAAAAACAACTGTATCTAGTAAAACTCACATGTATTCAATATCACAGGCATTTTTAGACATTTTGCACGTTTGGATTAGGAATTATGTTTGAATACATTTTTATTGCTTTTTTCGCATTATCTCAGGATTCTAAGTACATTACTGTCAAATTGAGTAACAAATCAAATTTAGTTTTTGCAAACCTTACCAAATGTTTTTTTTTCTGGAAAACTCTCGAAGATGCATTTCTTCAGGCATTATTAGACATTTTGCATGTGTATTTTTGGAGTTATGTTTCAAAAACTGTCATTTTGAGTGTGACCAATATGAGGCCAGTAAAATCTAATATTTGTATTTGTGATTCTTTCCAAAATACCTGATTCTGCTAAAACTCACATAAATTCAATATTAAAGGCTTTTTAAGACAAATTTCATATTTGGTTTTGGAGTTATGATTATAAACCTTTCATATTTAGTATGACAGTTACACTGTTATATTGAATAAAAAACTAACTTGTGTCTTTGCAAACCTTACAAAAGATCAGTTTTCTAGTACAACTAACCAAAATACATATCTCTAGGCATTATTAGCCATTTTGCATTTGTTGTTTAGAAGTTATGTTTGAATACATTTTTATTGCTTTTTTCGCATTATCTCAGGATTCTAAGACTATCATAGTCATATTGAGTAAAAAGATACTTTTTGCATTTGCAAGATTTAAAAAAGCATATGTTTCGAGTAAAACTCCCAAAGATGCATTATTTCAGGCATTATTAGCTATTTTTCATTTGTGGTGTAGGAGTTGTGTTTAAATAACTGTCATATTGAGTGTTACAGTATACAGTCATATTGAGTAAAACCTCATTTTTGTATTTGCAAACCATTGAAAAACAACTGTATCTAGTAAAACTTATATGTATTCAATATCACAGGCATTTTTAGACATTTTGCACGTTTGGATTAGGAATTATGTTGGAGTACATTTTTATTGCTCTTTTCGCATTATCTCAGGATTCTAAGTACATTACTGTCAAATTGAGTAACAAATCAAATTTTGTTTTTGCAAACCTTACCAAATTTTTTTTTTCTGGAAAACTCTCGAAGAGGCATTTCTTCAGGCATTATTAGACATTTTGCATGTGTATTTTTGGAGTTATGTTTCAAAAACTGTCATTTTGAGTGTGACCAATATGAGGCCAGTAAAATCTAATATTTGTATTTGTGATTCTTTCCAAAATACCTGATTTTGCTAAAACTCACATAAATTCAATATTAAAGGCTTTTTAAGACACATTTCATATTTGGTTTTGGAGTTATGATTATAAACCTTTCATATTTAGTATGACAGTTACACTGTTATATTGAATAAAAAACTAACTTGTGTCTTTGCAAACCTTACAAAAGATCATTTTTCTAGTACAACTAACCAAAATACATATCTCTAGGCATTATTAGCCATTTTGCATGTGTTGTTTAGAAGTTATATTTGAATACATTTTTATTGCTTTTTTCGCATTATCTCAGGATTCTAAGACTATTATAGTCATATTGAGTAAAAAACTACTTTTTGCATTTGCAAGATTTAAAAAAGCATATGTTTCGAGTAAAACTCCCAAAGATGCATTATTTCAGTTATTATTAACCATTTTTCATGTGTGGTGTAGGAGTTATGTTTAAAAAACTGTCATATTGAGTGTTACAGTATACAGTCATATTGAGTAAAACCTCATTTTTGTATTTGCAAACCATTGAAAAACAACTGTATCTAGTAAAACTCACATGTATTCAATATCACAGGCATTTTTAGATATTTTGCACGTTTGGATTAGGGATTATGTTGGAATACATTTTTATTGCTTTTTTCGCATTATCTCAGGATTCTAAGTACATTACTGTCAAATTGAGTAACAAATCAAATTTTGTTTTTGCAAACCTTACCAAATGTTTTTTTCTGGAAAACTCTCGAAGATGCATTTCTTCAGGCATTATTAGACATTTTGCATGTGTATTTTTGGAGTTATGTTTCAAAAACTGTCATTTTGAGTGTGACCAATATGAGGCCAGTAAAATCTAATATTTGTATTTGTGATTCTTTCCAAAATACCTGATTCTGCTAAAACTCACATAAATTCAATATTAAAGGCTTTTTAAGACAAATTTCATATTTGGTTTTGGAGTTATGATTATAAACCTTTCATATTTAGTATGACAGTTACACTGTTATATTGAATAAAAAACTAACTTGTGTCTTTGCAAACCTTACAAAAGATCAGTTTTCTAGTACAACTAACCAAAATACATATCTCTAGGCATTATTAGCCATTTTGCATGTGTTGTTTAGAAGTTATGTTTGAATACATTTTAATTGCTTTTTTCGCATTATCTCAGGATTCTAAGACTATTATAGTCATATTGAGTAAAAAAAACTACTTTTTGCATTTGCAAGATTTAAAAAAGCATATGTTTCAGGTAAAACTCCCAAAGATGCATTATTTCATGCATTATTAGCCATTTTTCATGTGTGGTGTAGGAGTTATGTTTAAATAACTGTCATATTGAGTGTTACAGTATACAGTTATATTGAGTAAAACCTCATTTTTGTATTTGCAAACCATTGAAAAACAACTGTATCTAGTAAAACTCACATGTATTCAATATCACAGGCATTTTTAGACATTTTGCACGTTTGGATTAGGAATTATGTTTGAATACATTTGTATTGCTTTTTTCGCATTATCTCAGGATTCTAAGTACATTACTGTCAAATTGAGTAACAAATCAAATTTTGTTTTTGCAAACCTTACCAAATGTTTTTTTCTGGAAAACTCTCGAAGATGCATTTCTTCAGGCATTATTAGACATTTTTTATGTGTATTTTTGGAGTTATGTTTCAAAAACTGTAATTTTGAGTGTGACCAATAAGAGGCCAGTAAAATCTAATATTTGTATTTGTGATTCTTTCCAAAATACCTGATTCTGCTAAAACTCACATAAATTCAATATTAAAGGCTTTTTAAGACAAATTTCATATTTGGTTTTGGAGTGTAACTGTCATATTTAGTATGACAGTTACACTGTTATATTGAATAAAAAACTAACTTGTGTCTTTGCAAACCTTACAAAAGATAATTTTTCTAGTACAACTAACCAAAATACATATCTCTAGGCATTATTAGCCATTTTGCATTTGTTGTTTAGAAGTTATGTTTGAATACATTATTATTGCTTTTTTCGCATTATCTCAGGATTCTAAGACTATTATAGTCATATTGAGTAAAAAAAACTACTTTTTGCATTTGCAAGATTTAAAAAAGCATATGTTTCGAGTAAAACTCCCAAAGATGCATTATTTCATGCATTATTAGCCATTTTTCATGTGTGGTGTAGGAGTTATGTTTAAATAACTGTCATATTGAGTGTTACAGTATACAGTTATATTGAGTAAAACCTCATTTTTGTATTTGCAAACCATTGAAAAACAACTGTATCTAGTAAAACTCACATGTATTCAATATCACAGGCATTTTTAGACATTTTTCACGTTTGGATTAGGAATTATGTTTGAATACATTTTTATTGCTTTTTTCGCATTATCTCAGGATTCTAAGTACATTACTGTCAAATTGAGTAACAAATCAAATTTTGTTTTTGCAAACCTTACCAAATGTTTTTTTCTGGAAAACTCTCGAAGATGCATTTCTTCAGGCATTATTAGACATTTTGCATGTGTATTTTTGGAGTTATGTTTCAAAAACTGTCATTTTGAGTGTGACCAATAAGAGGCCAGTAAAATCTAATATTTGTATTTGTGATTCTTTCCAAAATACCTGATTCTGCTAAAACTCACATAAATTCAATATTAAAGGCTTTTTAAGACACATTTCATATTTGGTTTTGGAGTTATGATGATAAACCTTTCATATTTAGTATGACAGTTACACTGTTGTATTGAATAAAAAAACTAACTTGTGTCTTTGCAAACCTTACAAAAGATCATTTTTCTAGTACAACTAACAAAAAAACATATCTCTAGGCATTATTAGCCATTTTGCATGTGTTGTTTAGAAGTTATGTTTGAATACATTTTTATTGCTTTTTTCGCATTATCTCAGGATTCTAAGACTATTATAGTCATATTGAGTAAAAAAACTACTTTTTGCATTTGCAAGATTTAAAAAAGCATATGTTTCGAGTAAAACTCCCAGAGATGCATTATTTCAGGCATTGTTAGCCATTTTTCATGTGTGGTGTAGGAGTTATGTTTAAATAACTGTCATATTGAGTGTTACAGTATACAGTCATATTGAGTAAAACCTCATTTTTGTATTTGCAAACCATTGAAAAACAACTGTATCTAGTAAAACTCACATGTATTCAATATCACAGGCATTTTTAGACATTTTGCACGATTGGATTAGGAATTATGTTGGAATACATTTTTATTGCTTTTTTCGCATTATCTCAGGATTCTAAGTACATTACTGTCAAATTGAGTAACAAATCAAATTTTGTTTTTGCAAACCTTACCAAATGTTTTTTTTTTCTGGAACATTCTCGAAGATGCATTTCTTCAGGCATTATTAGACATTTTGCATGTGTATTTTTGGAGTTATGTTTCAAAAACTGTCATTTTGAGTGTGACCAATATGAGGCCAGTAAAATGTAATATTTGTATTTGTGATTCTTTCCAAAATACCTGATTCTGCTAAAACTTACATAAATTCAATATTAAAGGCTTTTTAAGACACATTTCATATTTGGTTTTGGAGTTATGATTATAAACCTTTCATATTTAGTATGACAGTTACACTGTTATATTGAATAAAAAAACTAACTTTTGTCTTTGCAAACCTTACAAAAGATCATTTTTCTAGTACAACTAACAAAAAAACATATCTCTAGGCATTATTAGCCATTTTGCATGTGTTGTTTAGAAGTTATGTTTGAATACATTTTTATTGCTTTTTTCGCTTTATCTCAGGATTCTAAGACTATCATAGTCATATTGAGTAAAAAAATACTTTTTGCATTTGCAAGATTTAAAAAAGCATATGTTTCGAGTAAAACTCCCAAAGATGCATTATTTCAGGCATTATTAGCTATTTTTCATGTGTGGTGTAGGAGTTGTGTTTAAATAACTGTCATATTGAGTGTTACAGTATACAGTCATATTGAGTAAAACCTCATTTTTGTATTTGCAAACCATTGAAAAACAACTGTATCTAGTAAAACTCACATGTATTCAATATCACAGGCATGTTTAGACATTTTGCACGATTGGATTAGGAATTATGTTGGAATACATTTTTATTGCTTTTTTCGCATTATCTCAGGATTCTAAGACTATTATAGTCATATTGAGTAAAAAAACTACTTTTTGCATTTGCAAGATTTAAAAAAGCATATGTTTCGAGTAAAACTCCCAGAGATGCATTATTTGAGGCATTGTTAGCCATTTTTCATGTGTGGTGTAGGAGGTATGTTTAAATAACTGTCATATTGAGTGTTACAGTATACAGTCATATTGAGTAAAACCTCATTTTTGTATTTGCAAACCATTGAAAAACAACTGTATCTAGTAAAACTCACATGTATTCAATATCACAGGCATTTTTAGACATTTTGCACGATTGGATTAGGAATTATGTTGGAATACATTTTTATTGCTTTTTTCGCATTATCTCAGGATTCTAAGTACATTACTGTCAAATTGAGTAACAAATCAAATTTTGTTTTTGCAAACCTTACCAAATGTTTTTTTTTTCAGGACAACTCTCGAAGATGCATTTCTTCAGGCATTATTAGACATTTTGCATGTGTATTTTTGGAGTTATGTTTCAAAAACTGTCATTTTGAGTGTGACCAATATGAGGCCAGTAAAATCTAATATTTGTATTTGTGATTCTTTCCAAAATACCTTATTCTGCTAAAACTCACATAAATTCAATATTAAAGGCTTTTTAAGACAAATTTCATATTTGGTTTTGGAGTTATGATTATAAACCTTTCATATTTAGTATGACAGTTACACTGTTATATTGAATAAAAAACTAACTTGTGTCTTTGCAAACCTTACAAAAGATCAGTTTTCTAGTACAACTAACCAAAATACATATCTCTAGGCATTATTAGCCATTTTGCATTTGTTGTTTAGAAGTTATGTTTGAATACATTTTCATTGCTTTTTTCGCATTATCTCAGGATTCTAAGACTATCATAGTCATATTGAGTAAAAAAATACTTTTTGCATTTGCAAGATTTAAAAAAGCATATGTTTCGAGTAAAACTCCCAAAGATGCATTATTTCAGGCATTATTAGCTATTTTTCATGTGTGGTGTAGGAGTTGTGTTTAAATAACTGTCATATTGAGTGTTACAGTATACAGTCATATTGAGTAAAACCTCATTTTTGTATTTGCAAACCATTGAAAAACAACTGTATCTAGTAAAACTTATATGCATTCAATATCACAGGCATTTCTAGACATTTTGCACGTTTGGATTAGGAATTATGTTGGAGTACATTTTTATTGCTTTTTTCGCATTATCTCAGGATTCTAAGTACATTACTGTCAAATTGAGTAACAAATCAAATTTTGTTTTTGCAAACCTTACCAAATGTTTTTTTCTGGAAAACTCTCGATGATGCATTTCTTCAGGCATTATTAGACATTTTGCATGTGTATTTTTGGAGTTATGTTTCAAAAACTGTAATTTTGAGTGTGACCAATAAGAGGCCAGTAAAATCTAATATTTGTATTTGTGATTCTTTCCAAAATACCTGATTCTGCTAAAACTCACATAAATTCAATATTAAAGGCTTTTTAAGACAAATTTCATATTTGGTTTTGGAGTGTAACTGTCATATTTAGTATGACAGTTACACTGTTATATTGAATAAAAAACTAACTTGTGTCTTTGCAAACCTTACAAAAGATCATTTTTCTAGTACAACTAACCAAAATACATATCTCTAGGCATTATTAGCCATTTTGCATTTGTTGTTTAGAAGTTATGTTTGAATACATTATTATTGCTTTTTTCGCATTATCTCAGGATTCTAAGACTATTATAGTCATATTGAGTAAAAAAAACTACTTTTTGCATTTGCAAGATTTAAAAAAGCATATGTTTCGAGTAAAACTCCCAAAGATGCATTATTTCAGTTATTATTAGCCATTTGTCATGTGTGGTGTAGGAGTTATGTTTAAATAACTGTCATATTGAGTGTTACAGTATACAGTTATATTGAGTAAAACCTCATTTTTGTATTTGCAAACCATTGAAAAACAACTGTATCTAGTAAAACTTATATGTATTCAATATCACAGGCATTTTTAGACATTTTGCACGTTTGGATTAGGAATTATGTTGGAGTACATTTTTATTGCTTTTTTCGCATTATCTCAGGATTCTAAGTACATTACTGTCAAATTGAGTAACAAATCAAATTTTGTTTTTGCAAACCTTACCAAATTTTTTTTTTCTGGAAAACTCTCGAAGATGCATTTCTTCAGGCATTATTAGACATTTTGCATGTGTATTTTTGGAGTTATGTTTCAAAAACTGTCATTTTGAGTGTGACCAATATGAGGCCAGTAAAATCTAATATTTGTATTTGTGATTCTTTCCAAAATACCTGATTCTGCTAAAACTCACATGAATTCAATATTAAAGGCTTTTTAAGATACATTTCATATTTGGTTTTGGAGTTATGATTATAAACCTTTCATATTTAGTATGACAGTTACACTGTTATATTGAATAAAAAACTAACTTGTGTCTTTGCAAACCTTACAAAAGATCATTTTTCTAGTACAACTAACCAAAATACATATCTCTAGGCATTATTAGCCATTTTGCATGTGTTGTTTAGAAGTTATGTTTGAATACATTTTAATTGCTTTTTTCGCATTATCTCAGGATTCTAAGACTATTATAGTCATATTGAGTAAAAAAAACTACTTTTTGCATTTGCAAGATTTAAAAAAGCATATGTTTCGAGTAAAACTCCCAAAGATGCATTATTTCATGCATTATTAGCCATTTTTCATGTGTGGTGTAGGAGTTATGTTTAAATAACTGTCATATTGAGTGTTACAGTATACAGTTATATTGAGTAAAACCTCATTTTTGTATTTGCAAACCATTGAAAAACAACTGTATCTAGTAAAACTCACATGTATTCAATATCACAGGCATTTTTAGACATTTTGCACGTTTGGATTAGGAATTATGTTTGAATACATTTGTATTGCTTTTTTCGCATTATCTCAGGATTCTAAGTACATTACTGTCAAATTGAGTAACAAATCAAATTTTGTTTTTGCAAACCTTACCAAATGTTTTTTTCTGGAAAACTCTCGAAGATGCATTTCTTCAGGCATTATTAGACATTTTGCATGTGTATTTTTGGAGTTATGTTTCAAAAACTGTAATTTTGAGTGTGACCAATAAGAGGCCAGTAAAATCTAATATTTGTATTTGTGATTCTTTCCAAAATACCTGATTCTGCTAAAACTCACATAAATTCAATATTAAAGGCTTTTTAAGACAAATGTCATATTTGGTTTTGGAGTGTAACTGTCATATTTAGTATGACAGTTACACTGTTATATTGAATAAAAAACTAACTTGTGTCTTTGCAAACCTTACAAAAGATCATTTTTCTAGTACAACTAACCAAAATACATATCTCTAGGCATTATTAGCCATTTTGCATTTGTTGTTTAGAAGTTATGTTTGAATACATTATTATTGCTTTTTTCGCATTATCTCAGGATTCTAAGACTATTATAGTCATATTGAGTAAAAAAAACTACTTTTTGCATTTGCAAGATTTAAAAAAGCATATGTTTCGAGTAAAACTCCCAAAGATGCATTATTTCAGTTATTATTAGCCATTTGTCATGTGTGGTGTAGGAGTTATGTTTAAATAACTGTCATATTGAGTGTTACAGTATACAGTTATATTGAGTAAAACCTCATTTTTGTATTTGCAAACCATTGAAAAACAACTGTATCTAGTAAAACTTATATGTATTCAATATCACAGGCATTTTTAGACATTTTGCACGTTTGGATTAGGAATTATGTTGGAGTACATTTTTATTGCTTTTTTCGCATTATCTCAGGATTCTAAGTACATTACTGTCAAATTGAGTAACAAATCAAATTTTGTTTTTGCAAACCTTACCAAATTTTTTTTTTCTGGAAAACTCTCGAAGATGCATTTCTTCAGGCATTATTAGACATTTTGCATGTGTATTTTTGGAGTTATGTTTCAAAAACTGTCATTTTGAGTGTGACCAATATGAGGCCAGTAAAATCTAATATTTGTATTTGTGATTCTTTCCAAAATACCTGATTCTGCTAAAACTCACATGAATTCAATATTAAAGGCTTTTTAAGATACATTTCATATTTGGTTTTGGAGTTATGATTATAAACCTTTCATATTTAGTATGACAGTTACACTGTTATATTGAATAAAAAACTAACTTGTGTCTTTGCAAACCTTACAAAAGATCATTTTTCTAGTACAACTAACCAAAATACATATCTCTAGGCATTATTAGCCATTTTGCATGTGTTGTTTAGAAGTTATGTTTGAATACATTTTAATTGCTTTTTTCGCATTATCTCAGGATTCTAAGACTATTATAGTCATATTGAGTAAAAAAAACTACTTTTTGCATTTGCAAGATTTAAAAAAGCATATGTTTCGAGTAAAACTCCCAAAGATGCATTATTTCATGCATTATTAGCCATTTTTCATGTGTGGTGTAGGAGTTATGTTTAAATAACTGTCATATTGAGTGTTACAGTATACAGTTATATTGAGTAAAACCTCATTTTTGTATTTGCAAACCATTGAAAAACAACTGTATCTAGTAAAACTCACATGTATTCAATATCACAGGCATTTTTAGACATTTTGCACGTTTGGATTAGGAATTATGTTTGAATACATTTGTATTGCTTTTTTCGCATTATCTCAGGATTCTAAGTACATTACTGTCAAATTGAGTAACAAATCAAATTTTGTTTTTGCAAACCTTACCAAATGTTTTTTTCTGGAAAACTCTCGAATATGCATTTCTTCAGGCATTATTAGACATTTTGCATGTGTATTTTTGGAGTTATGTTTCAAAAACTGTAATTTTGAGTGTGACCAATAAGAGGCCAGTAAAATCTAATATTTGTATTTGTGATTCTTTCCAAAATACCTGATTCTGCTAAAACTCACATAAATTCAATATTAAAGGCTTTTTAAGACAAATTTCATATTTGGTTTTGGAGTGTAACTGTCATATTTAGTATGACAGTTACACTGTTATATTGAATAAAAAACTAACTTGTGTCTTTGCAAACCTTACAAAAGATCATTTTTCTAGTACAACTAACCAAAATACATATCTCTAGGCATTATTAGCCATTTTGCATTTGTTGTTTAGAAGTTATGTTTGAATACATTATTATTGCTTTTTTCGCATTATCTCAGGATTCTAAGACTATTATAGTCATATTGAGTAAAAAAAACTACTTTTTGCATTTGCAAGATTTAAAAAAGCATATGTTTCGAGTAAAACTCCCAAAGATGCATTATTTCAGTTATTATTAGCCATTTGTCATGTGTGGTGTAGGAGTTATGTTTAAATAACTGTCATATTGAGTGTTACAGTATACAGTTATATTGAGTAAAACCTCATTTTTGTATTTGCAAACCATTGAAAAACAACTGTATCTAGTAAAACTTATATGTATTCAATATCACAGGCATTTTTAGACATTTTGCACGTTTGGATTAGGAATTATGTTGGAGTACATTTTTATTGCTTTTTTCGCATTATCTCAGGATTCTAAGTACATTACTGTCAAATTGAGTAACAAATCAAATTTTGTTTTTGCAAACCTTACCAAATTTTTTTTTTCTGGAAAACTCTCGAAGATGCATTTCTTCAGGCATTATTAGACATTTTGCATGTGTATTTTTGGAGTTATGTTTCAAAAACTGTCATTTTGAGTGTGACCAATATGAGGCCAGTAAAATCTAATATTTGTATTTGTGATTCTTTCCAAAATACCTGATTCTGCTAAAACTCACATGAATTCAATATTAAAGGCTTTTTAAGATACATTTCATATTTGGTTTTGGAGTTATGATTATAAACCTTTCATATTTAGTATGACAGTTACACTGTTATATTGAATAAAAAACTAACTTGTGTCTTTGCAAACCTTACAAAAGATCATTTTTCTAGTACAACTAACCAAAATACATATCTCTAGGCATTATTAGCCATTTTGCATGTGTTGTTTAGAAGTTATGTTTGAATACATTTTAATTGCTTTTTTCGCATTATCTCAGGATTCTAAGACTATTATAGTCATATTGAGTAAAAAAAACTACTTTTTGCATTTGCATGATTTAAAAAAGCATATGTTTCGAGTAAAACTCCCAAAGATGCATTATTTCATGCATTATTAGCCATGTTTCATGTGTGGTGTAGGAGTTATGTTTAAATAACTGTCATATTGAGTGTTACAGTATACAGTTATATTGAGTAAAACCTAATTTTTGTATTTGCAAACCATTGAAAAACAACTGTATCTAGTAAAACTCACATGTATTCAATATCACAGGCATTTTTAGACATTTTGCACGTTTGGATTAGGAATTATGTTTGAATACATTTTTATTGCTTTTTTCGCATTATCTCAGGATTCTAAGTACATTACTGTCAAATTGAGTAACAAATCAAATTTTGTTTTTGCAAACCTTACCAAATGTTTTTTTCTGGAAAACTCTCGAAGATGCATTTCTTCAGGCATTATTAGACATTTTGCATGTGTATTTTTGGAGTTATGTTACAAAAACTGTAATTTTGAGTGTGACCAATAAGAGGCCAGTAAAATCTAATATTTGTATTTGTGATTCTTTCCAAAATACCTGATTCTGCTAAAACTCACATAAATTCAATATTAAAGGCTTTTTAAGACAAATTTCATATTTGGTTTTGGAGTGTAACTGTCATATTTAGTATGACAGTTACACTGTTATATTGAATAAAAAACGAACTTGTGTCTTTGCAAACCTTACAAAAGATCATTTTTCTAGTACAACTAACCAAAATACATATCTCTAGGCATTATTAGCCATTTTGCATTTGTTGTTTAGAAGTTATGTTTGAATACATTATTATTGCTTTTTTCGCATTATCTCAGGATTCTAAGACTATTATAGTCATATTGAGTAAAAAAACTACTTTTTGCATTTGCAAGATTTAAAAAAGCATATGTTTCGAGTAAAACTCCCAAAGATGCATTATTTCAGTTATTATTAGCCATTTTTCATGTGTGGTGTAGGAGTTATGTTTAAATAACTGTCATATTGAGTGTTACAGTATACAGTTATATTGAGTAAAACCTCATTTTTGTATTTGCAAACCATTGAAAAACAACTGTATCTAGTAAAACTTATATGTATTCAATATCACAGGCATTTTTAGACATTTTGCACGTTTGGATTAGGAATTATGTTGGAGTACATTTTTATTGCTTTTTTCGCATTATCTCAGGATTCTAAGTACATTACTGTCAAATTGAGTAACAAATCAAATTTTGTTTTTGCAAACCTTACCAAATTTTTTTTTTCTGGAAAACTCTCGAAGATGCATTTCTTCAGGCATTATTAGACATTTTGCATGTGTATTTTTGGAGTTATGTTTCAAAAACTGTCATTTTGAGTGTGACCAATATGAGGCCAGTAAAATCTAATATTTGTATTTGTGATTCTTTCCAAAATACCTGATTCTGCTAAAACTCACATGAATTCAATATTAAAGGCTTTTTAAGATACATTTCATATTTGGTTTTGGAGTTATGATTATAAACCTTTCATATTTAGTATGACAGTTACACTGTTATATTGAATAAAAAACTAACTTGTGTCTTTGCAAACCTTACAAAAGATAATTTTTCTAGTACAACTAACCAAAATACATATCTCTAGGCATTATTAGCCATTTTGCATGTGTTGTTTAGAAGTTATGTTTGAATACATTTTAATTGCTTTTTTCGCATTATCTCAGGATTCTAAGACTATTATAGTCATATTGAGTAAAAAAAACTACTTTTTGCATTTGCAAGATTTAAAAAAGCATATGTTTCGAGTAAAACTCCCAAAGATGCATTATTTCATGCATTATTAGCCATTTTTCATGTGTGGTGTAGGAGTTATGTTTAAATAACTGTCATATTGAGTGTTACAGTATACAGTTATATTGAGTAAAACCTCATTTTTGTATTTGCAAACCATTGAAAAACAACTGTATCTAGTAAAACTCAAATGTATTCAATATCACAGGCATTTTTAGACATTTTGCACGTTTGGATTAGGAATTATGTTTGAATACATTTTTATTGCTTTTTTCGCATTATCTCAGGATTCTAAGTACATTACTGTCAAATTGAGTAACAAATCAAATTTTGTTTTTGCAAACCTTACCAAATGTTTTTTTCTGGAAAACTCTCGAAGATGCATTTCTTCAGGCATTATTAGACATTTTGCATGTGTATTTTTGGAGTTATGTTTCAAAAACTGTCATTTTGAGTGTGACCAATAAGAGGCCAGTAAAATCTAATATTTGTATTTGTGATTCTTTCCAAAATACCTGATTCTGCTAAAACTCACATAAATTCAATATTAAAGGCTTTTTAAGACACATTTCATATTTGGTTTTGGAGTTATGATGATAAACCTTTCATATTTAGTATGACAGTTACACTGTTGTATTGAATAAAAAAACTAACTTGTGTCTTTGCAAACCTTACAAAAGATCATTTTTCTAGTACAACTAACAAAAAAACATATCTCTAGGCATTATTAGCCATTTTGCATGTGTTGTTTAGAAGTTATGTTTGAATACATTTTTATTGCTTTTTTCGCATTATCTCAGGATTCTAAGACTATTATAGTCATATTGAGTAAAAAAACTACTTTTTGCATTTGCAAGATTTAAAAAAGCATATGTTTCGAGTAAAACTCCCAGAGATGCATTATTTCAGGCATTGTTAGCCATTTTTCATGTGTGGTGTAGGAGTTATGTTTAAATAACTGTCATATTGAGTGTTACAGTATACAGTCATATTGAGTAAAACCTCATTTTTGTATTTGCAAACCATTGAAAAACAACTGTATCTAGTAAAACTCACATGTATTCAATATCACAGGCATTTTTAGACATTTTGCACGATTGGATTAGGAATTATGTTGGAATACATTTTTATTGCTTTTTTCGCATTATCTCAGGATTCTAAGTACATTACTGTCAAATTGAGTAACAAATCAAATTTTGTTTTTGCAAACCTTACCAAATGTTTTTTTTTTCTGGAACACTCTCGAAGATGCATTTCTTCAGGCATTATTAGACATTTTGCATGTGTATTTTTGGAGTTATGTTTCAAAAACTGTCATTTTGAGTGTGACCAATATGAGGCCAGTAAAATGTAATATTTGTATTTGTGATTCTTTCCAAAATACCTGATTCTGCTAAAACTTACATAAATTCAATATTAAAGGCTTTTTAAGACACATTTCATATTTGGTTTTGGAGTTATGATTATAAACCTTTCATATTTAGTATGACAGTTACACTGTTATATTGAATAAAAAAACTAACTTTTGTCTTTGCAAACCTTACAAAAGATCATTTTTCTAGTACAACTAACAAAAAAACATATCTCTAGGCATTATTAGCCATTTTGCATGTGTTGTTTAGAAGTTATGTTTGAATACATTTTTATTGCTTTTTTCGCATTATCTCAGGATTCTAAGACTATCATAGTCATATTGAGTAAAAAAATACTTTTTGCATTTGCAAGATTTAAAAAAGCATATGTTTCGAGTAAAACTCCCAAAGATGCATTATTTCAGGCATTATTAGCTATTTTTCATGTGTGGTGTAGGAGTTGTGTTTAAATAACTGTCATATTGAGTGTTACAGTATACAGTCATATTGAGTAAAACCTCATTTTTGTATTTGCAAACCATTGAAAAACAACTGTATCTAGTAAAACTCACATGTATTCAATATCACAGGCATTTTTAGACATTTTGCACGATTGGATTAGGAATTATGTTGGAATACATTTTTATTGCTTTTTTCGCATTATCTCAGGATTCTAAGACTATTATAGTCATATTGAGTAAAAAAACTACTTTTTGCATTTGCAAGATTTAAAAAAGCATATGTTTCGAGTAAAACTCCCAGAGATGCATTATTTCAGGCATTGTTAGCCATTTTTCATGTGTGGTGTAGGAGTTATGTTTAAATAACTGTCATATTGAGTGTTACAGTATACAGTCATATTGAGTAAAACCTCATTTTTGTATTTGCAAACCATTGAAAAACAACTGTATCTAGTAAAACTCACATGTATTCAATATCACAGGCATTTTTAGACATTTTGCACGATTGGATTAGGAATTATGTTGGAATACATTTTTATTGCTTTTTTCGCATTATCTCAGGATTCTAAGTACATTACTGTCAAATTGAGTAACAAATCAAATTTTGTTTTTGCAAACCTTACCAAATGTTTTTTTTTTCAGGACAACTCTCGAAGATGCATTTCTTCAGGCATTATTAGACATTTTGCATGTGTATTTTTGGAGTTATGTTTCAAAAACTGTCATTTTGAGTGTGACCAATATGAGGCCAGTAAAATCTAATATTTGTATTTGTGATTCTTTCCAAAATACCTTATTCTGCTATAACTCACATAAATTCAATATTAAAGGCTTTTTAAGACAAATTTCATATTTGGTTTTGGAGTTATGATTATAAACCTTTCATATTTAGTATGACAGTTACACTGTTATATTGAATAAAAAACTAACTTGTGTCTTTGCAAACCTTACAAAAGATCAGTTTTCTAGTACAACTAACCAAAATACATATCTCTAGGCATTATTAGCCATTTTGCATTTGTTGTTTAGAAGTTATGTTTGAATACATTTTCATTGCTTTTTTCGCATTATCTCAGGATTCTAAGACTATCATAGTCATATTGAGTAAAAAAATACTTTTTGCATTTGCAAGATTTAAAAAAGCATATGTTTCGAGTAAAACTCCCAAAGATGCATTATTTCAGGCATTATTAGCTATTTTTCATGTGTGGTGTAGGAGTTGTGTTTAAATAACTGTCATATTGAGTGTTACAGTATACAGTCATATTGAGTAAAACCTCATTTTTGTATTTGCAAACCATTGAAAAACAACTGTATCTAGTAAAACTTATATGCATTCAATATCACAGGCATTTCTAGACATTTTGCACGTTTGGATTAGGAATTATGTTGGAGTACATTTTTATTGCTTTTTTCGCATTATCTCAGGATTCTAAGTACATTACTGTCAAATTGAGTAACAAATCAAATTTTGTTTTTGCAAACCTTACCAAATTTTTTTTTTCTGGAAAACTCTCGAAGAGGCATTTCTTCAGGCATTATTAGACATTTTGCATGTGTATTTTTGGAGTTATGTTTCAAAAACTGTCATTTTGAGTGTGACCAATATGAGGCCAGTAAAATCTAATATTTGTATTTGTGATTCTTTCCAAAATACCTGATTCTGCTAAAACTCACATAAATTCAATATTAAAGGCTTTTTAAGACAAATTTCATATTTGGTTTTGGAGTTATGATTATAAACCTTTCATATTTAGTATGACAGTTACACTGTTATATTGAATAAAAAACTAACTTGTGTCTTTGCAAACCTTACAAAAGATCATTTTTCTAGTACAACTAACCAAAATACATATCTCTAGGCATTATTAGCCATTTTGCATGTGTTGTTTAGAAGTTATATTTGAATACATTTTTATTGCTTTTTTCGCATTATCTCAGGATTCTAAGACTATTATAGTCATATTGAGTAAAAAACTACTTTTTGCTTTTGCAAGATTTAAAAAAGCATATGTTTCGAGTAAAACTCCCAAAGATGCATTATTTCAGTTATTATTAACCATTTTTCATGTGTGGTGTAGGAGTTATGTTTAAAAAACTGTCATATTGAGTGTTACAGTATACAGTCATATTGAGTAAAACCTCATTTTTGTATTTGCAAACCATTGAAAAACAACTGTATCTAGTAAAACTCACATGTATTCAATATCACAGGCATTTTTAGACATTTTGCACGTTTGGATTAGGAATTATGTTGGAATACATTTTTATTGCTTTTTTCGCATTATCTCAGGATTCTAAGTACATTACTGTCAAATTGAGTAACAAATCAAATTTTGTTTTTGCAAACCTTACCAAATGTTTTTTTCTGGAAAACTCTCGAAGATGCATTTCTTCAGGCATTATTAGACATTTTGCATGTGTATTTTTGGAGTTATGTTTCAAAAACTGTCATTTTGAGTGTGACCAATATGAGGCCAGTAAAATCTAATATTTGTATTTGTGATTCTTTCCAAAATACCTGATTCTGCTAAAACTCACATAAATTCAATATTAAAGGCTTTTTAAGACAAATTTCATATTTGGTTTTGGAGTTATGATTATAAACCTTTCATATTTAATATGACAGTTACACTGTTATATTGAATAAAAAACTAACTTGTGTCTTTGCAAACCTTACAAAAGATCATTTTTCTAGTACAACTAACCAAAATACATATCTCTAGGCATTATTAGCCATTTTGCATATGTTGTTTAGAAGTTATGTTTGAATACATTTTTATTGCTTTTTTCGCATTATCTCAGGATTCTAAGACTATTATAGTCATATTGAGTAAAAAAACAACTTTTTGCATTTGCAAGATTTAAAAAAGCATATGTTTCGAGTAAAACTCCCAAAGATGCATTATTTCATGCATTATTAGCCATGTTTCATGTGTGGTGTAGGAATTATGTTTAAATAACTGTCATATTGAGTGTTACAGTATACAGTCATATTGAGTAAAACCTCATTTTTGTATTTGCAAACCATTGAAAAACAACTGTATCTAGTAAAACTCACATGTATTCAATATCACAGGCATTTTTAGACATTTTGCACGTTTGGATTAGGAATTATGTTGGAGTACATTTTTATTGCTTTTTTCGCATTATCTCAGGATTCTAAGTACATTACTGTCAAATTGAGTAACAAATCAAATTTTGTTTTTGCAAACCTTACTAAATGTTTTTTTTTTCAGGACAACTCTCGAAGATGCATTTCTTCAGGCATTATTAGACATTTTGCATGTGTATTTTTGGAGTTATGTTTCAAAAACTGTCATTTTGAGTGTGACCAATATGAGGCCAGTAAAATCTAATATTTGTATTTGTGATTCTTTCCAAAATACCTGATTCTGCTAAAACTCACATGAATTCAATATTAAAGGCTTTTTAAGATACATTTCATATTTGGTTTTGGAGTTATGATTATAAACCTTTCATATTTAGTATGACAGTTACACTGTTATATTGAATAAAAAACTAACTTGTGTCTTTGCAAACCTTACAAAAGATCATTTTTCTAGTACAACTAACCAAAATACATATCTCTAGGCATTATTAGCCATTTTGCATGTGTTGTTTAGAAGTTATGTTTGAATACATTTTAATTGCTTTTTTCGCATTATCTCAGGATTCTAAGACTATTATAGTCATATTGAGTAAAAAAAACTACTTTTTGCATTTGCAAGATTTAAAAAAGCATATGTTTCGAGTAAAACTCCCAAAGATGCATTATTTCATGCATTATTAGCCATTTTTCATGTGTGGTGTAGAAGTTATGTTTAAATAACTGTCATATTGAGTGTTACAGTATACAGTTATATTGAGTAAAACCTCATTTTTGTATTTGCAAACCATTGAAAAACAACTGTATCTAGTAAAACTCACATGTATTCAATATCACAGGCATTTTTAGACATTTTGCACGTTTGGATTAGGAATTATGTTTGAATACATTTGTATTGCTTTTTTCGCATTATCTCAGGATTCTAAGTACATTACTGTCAAATTGAGTAACAAATCAAATTTTGTTTTTGCAAACCTTACCAAATGTTTTTTTCTGGAAAACTCTCGAAGATGCATTTCTTCAGGCATTATTAGACATTTTGCATGTGTATTTTTGGAGTTATGTTTCAAAAACTGTAATTTTGAGTGTGACCAATAAGAGGCCAGTAAAATCTAATATTTGTATTTGTGATTCTTTCCAAAATACCTGATTCTGCTAAAACTCACATAAATTCAATATTAAAGGCTTTTTAAGACAAATTTCATATTTGGTTTTGGAGTGTAACTGTCATATTTAGTATGACAGTTACACTGTTATATTGAATAAAAAACTAACTTGTGTCTTTGCAAACCTTACAAAAGATCATTTTTCTAGTACAACTAACCAAAATACATATCTCTAGGCATTATTAGCCATTTTGCATTTGTTGTTTAGAAGTTATGTTTGAATACATTATTATTGCTTTTTTCGCATTATCTCAGGATTCTAAGACTATTATAGTCATATTGAGTAAAAAAAACTACTTTTTGCATTTGCAAGATTTAAAAAAGCATATGTTTCGAGTAAAACTCCCAAAGATGCATTATTTCAGTTATTATTAGCCATTTGTCATGTGTGGTGTAGGAGTTATGTTTAAATAACTGTCATATTGAGTGTTACAGTATACAGTTATATTGAGTAAAACCTCATTTTTGTATTTGCAAACCATTGAAAAACAACTGTATCTAGTAAAACTTATATGTATTCAATATCACAGGCATTTTTAGACATTTTGCACGTTTGGATTAGGAATTATGTTGGAGTACATTTTTATTGCTTTTTTCGCATTATCTCAGGATTCTAAGTACATTACTGTCAAATTGAGTAACAAATCAAATTTTGTTTTTGCAAACCTTACCAAATTTTTTTTTTCTGGAAAACTCTCGAAGATGCATTTCTTCAGGCATTATTAGACATTTTGCATGTGTATTTTTGGAGTTATGTTTCAAAAACTGTCATTTTGAGTGTGACCAATATGAGGCCAGTAAAATCTAATATTTGTATTTGTGATTCTTTCCAAAATACCTGATTCTGCTAAAACTCACATGAATTCAATATTAAAGGCTTTTTAAGATACATTTCATATTTGGTTTTGGAGTTATGATTATAAACCTTTCATATTTAGTATGACAGTTACACTGTTATATTGAATAAAAAACTAACTTGTGTCTTTGCAAACCTTACAAAAGATCATTTTTCTAGTACAACTAACCAAAATACATATCTCTAGGCATTATTAGCCATTTTGCATGTGTTGTTTAGAAGTTATGTTTGAATACATTTTAATTGCTTTTTTCGCATTATCTCAGGATTCTAAGACTATTATAGTCATATTGAGTAAAAAAAACTACTTTTTGCATTTGTAAGATTTAAAAAAGCATATGTTTCGAGTAAAACTCCCAAAGATGCATTATTTCATGCATTATTAGCCATGTTTCATGTGTGGTGTAGGAGTTATGTTTAAATAACTGTCATACTGAGTGTTACAGTATACAGTTATATTGAGTAAAACCTAATTTTTGTATTTGCAAACCATTGAAAAACAACTGTATCTAGTAAAACTCACATGTATTCAATATCACAGGCATTTTTAGACATTTTGCACGTTTGGATTAGGAATTATGTTTGAATACATTTGTATTGCTTTTTTCGCATTATCTCAGGATTCTAAGTACATTACTGTCAAATTGAGTAACAAATCAAATTTTGTTTTTGCAAACCTTACCAAATGTTTTTTTCTGGAAAACTCTCGAAGATGCATTTCTTCAGGCATTATTAGACATTTTGCATGTGTATTTTTGGAGTTATGTTACAAAAACTGTAATTTTGAGTGTGACCAATAAGAGGCCAGTAAAATCTAATATTTGTATTTGTGATTCTTTCCAAAATACCTGATTCTGCTAAAACTCACATAAATTCAATATTAAAGGCTTTTTAAGACAAATTTCATATTTGGTTTTGGAGTGTAACTGTCATATTTAGTATGACAGTTACACTGTTATATTGAATAAAAAACTAACTTGTGTCTTTGCAAACCTTACAAAAGATCATTTTTCTAGTACAACTAACCAAAATACATATCTCTAGGCATTATTAGCCATTTTGCATTTGTTGTTTAGAAGTTATGTTTGAATACATTATTATTGCTTTTTTCGCATTATCTCAGGATTCTAAGACTATTATAGTCATATTGAGTAAAAAACTACTTTTTGCATTTGCAAGATTTAAAAAAGCATATGTTTCGAGTAAAACTCCCAAAGATGCATTATTTCAGTTATTATTAGCCATTTTTCATGTGTGGTGTAGGAGTTATGTTTAAATAACTGTCATATTGAGTGTTACAGTATACAGTTATATTGAGTAAAACCTCATTTTTGTATTTGCAAACCATTGAAAAACAACTGTATCTAGTAAAACTTATATGTATTCAATATCACAGGCATTTTTAGACATTTTGCACGTTTGGATTAGGAATTATGTTGGAGTACATTTTTATTGCTTTTTTCGCATTATCTCAGGATTCTAAGTACATTACTGTCAAATTGAGTAACAAATCAAATTTTGTTTTTGCAAACCTTACCAAATTTTTTTTTTTCTGGAAAACTCTCGAAGATGCATTTCTTCAGGCATTATTAGACATTTTGCATGTGTATTTTTGGAGTTATGTTTCAAAAACTGTCATTTTGAGTGTGACCAATATGAGGCCAGTAAAATCTAATATTTGTATTTGTGATTCATTCCAAAATACCTGATTCTGCTAAAACTCACATGAATTCAATATTAAAGGCTTTTTAAGATACATTTCATATTTGGTTTTGGAGTTATGATTATAAACCTTTCATATTTAGTATGACAGTTACACTGTTATATTGAATAAAAAACTAACTTGTGTCTTTGCAAACCTTACAAAAGATCATTTTTCTAGTACAACTAACCAAAATACATATCTCTAGGCATTATTAGCCATTTTGCATGTGTTGTTTAGAAGTTATGTTTGAATACATTTTAATTGCTTTTTTCGCATTATCTCAGGATTCTAAGACTATTATAGTCATATTGAGTAAAAAAAACTACTTTTTGCATTTGCAAGATTTAAAAAAGCATATGTTTCGAGTAAAACTCCCAAAGATGCATTATTTCATGCATTATTAGCCATTTTTCATGTGTGGTGTAGGAGTTATGTTTAAATAACTGTCATATTGAGTGTTACAGTATACAGTTATATTGAGTAAAACCTCATTTTTGTATTTGCAAACCATTGAAAAACAACTGTATCTAGTAAAACTCACATGTATTCAATATCACAGGCATTTTTAGACATTTTGCACGTTTGGATTAGGAATTATGTTTGAATACATTTTTATTGCTTTTTTCGCATTATCTCAGGATTCTAAGTACATTACTGTCAAATTGAGTAACAAATCAAATTTTGTTTTTGCAAACCTTACCAAATGTTTTTTTCTGGAAAACTCTCGAAGATGCATTTCTTCAGGCATTATTAGACATTTTGCATGTGTATTTTTGGAGTTATGTTTCAAAAACTGTCATTTTGAGTGTGACCAATAAGAGGCCAGTAAAATCTAATATTTGTATTTGTGATTCTTTCCAAAATACCTGATTCTGCTAAAACTCACATAAATTCAATATTAAAGGCTTTTTAAGACACATTTCATATTTGGTTTTGGAGTTATGATGATAAACCTTTCATATTTAGTATGACAGTTACACTGTTGTATTGAATAAAAAAACTAACTTGTGTCTTTGCAAACCTTACAAAAGATCATTTTTCTAGTACAACTAACAAAAAAACATATCTCTAGGCATTATTAGCCATTTTGCATGTGTTGTTTAGAAGTTATGTTTGAATACATTTTTATTGCTTTTTTCGCATTACCTCAGGATTCTAAGACTATTATAGTCATATTGAGTAAAAAAACTACTTTTTGCATTTGCAAGATTTAAAAAAGCATATGTTTCGAGTAAAACTCCCAGAGATGCATTATTTCAGGCATTGTTAGCCATTTTTCATGTGTGGTGTAGGAGTTATGTTTAAATAACTGTCATATTGAGTGTTACAGTATACAGTCATATTGAGTAAAACCTCATTTTTGTATTTGCAAACCATTGAAAAACAACTGTATCTAGTAAAACTCACATGTATTCAATATCACAGGCATTTTTAGACATTTTGCACGATTGGATTAGGAATTATGTTGGAATACATTTTTATTGCTTTTTTCGCATTATCTCAGGATTCTAAGTACATTACTGTCAAATTGAGTAACAAATCAAATTTTGTTTTTGCAAACCTTACCAAATGTTTTTTTTTTCTGGAACACTCTCGAAGATGCATTTCTTCAGGCATTATTAGACATTTTGCATGTGTATTTTTGGAGTTATGTTTCAAAAACTGTCATTTTGAGTGTGACCAATATGAGGCCAGTAAAATGTAATATTTGTATTTGTGATTCTTTCCAAAATACCTGATTCTGCTAAAACTTACATAAATTCAATATTAAAGGCTTTTTAAGACACATTTCATATTTGGTTTTGGAGTTATGATTATAAACCTTTCATATTTAGTATGACAGTTACACTGTTATATTGAATAAAAAAACTAACTTTTGTCTTTGCAAACCTTACAAAAGATCATTTTTCTAGTACAACTAACAAAAAAACATATCTCTAGGCATTATTAGCCATTTTGCATGTGTTGTTTAGAAGTTATGTTTGAATACATTTTTATTGCTTTTTTCGCATTATCTCAGGATTCTAAGACTATCATAGTCATATTGAGTAAAAAAATACTTTTTGCATTTGCAAGATTTAAAAAAGCATATGTTTCGAGTAAAACTCCCAAAGATGCATTATTTCAGGCATTATTAGCTATTTTTCATGTGTGGTGTAGGAGTTGTGTTTAAATAACTGTCATATTGAGTGTTACAGTATACAGTCATATTGAGTAAAACCTCATTTTTGTATTTGCAAACCATTGAAAAACAACTGTATCTAGTAAAACTCACATGTATTCAATATCACAGGCATTTTTAGACATTTTGCACGATTGGATTAGGAATTATGTTGGAATACATTTTTATTGCTTTTTTCGCATTATCTCAGGATTCTAAGACTATTATAGTCATATTGAGTAAAAAAACTACTTTTTGCATTTGCAAGATTTAAAAAAGCATATGTTTCGAGTAAAACTCCCAGAGATGCATTATTTCAGGCATTGTTAGCCATTTTTCATGTGTGGTGTAGGAGTTATGTTTAAATAACTGTCATATTGAGTGTTACAGTATACAGTCATATTGAGTAAAACCTCATTTTTGTATTTGCAAACCATTGAAAAACAACTGTATCTAGTAAAACTCACATGTATTCAATATCACAGGCATTTTTAGACATTTTGCACGATTGGATTAGGAATTATGTTGGAATACATTTTTATTGCTTTTTTCGCATTATCTCAGGATTCTAAGTACATTACTGTCAAATTGAGTAACAAATCAAATTTTGTTTTTGCAAACCTTACCAAATGTTTTTTTTTTCAGGACAACTCTCGAAGATGCATTTCTTCAGGCATTATTAGACATTTTGCATGTGTATTTTTGGAGTTATGTTTCAAAAACTGTCATTTTGAGTGTGACCAATATGAGGCCAGTAAAATCTAATATTTGTATTTGTGATTCTTTCCAAAATACCTTATTCTGCTATAACTCACATAAATTCAATATTAAAGGCTTTTTAAGACAAATTTCATATTTGGTTTTGGAGTTATGATTATAAACCTTTCATATTTAGTATGACAGTTACACTGTTATATTGAATAAAAAACTAACTTGTGTCTTTGCAAACCTTACAAAAGATCAGTTTTCTAGTACAACTAACCAAAATACATATCTCTAGGCATTATTAGCCATTTTGCATTTGTTGTTTAGAAGTTATGTTTGAATACATTTTCATTGCTTTTTTCGCATTATCTCAGGATTCTAAGACTATCATAGTCATATTGAGTAAAAAAATACTTTTTGCATTTGCAAGATTTAAAAAAGCATATGTTTCGAGTAAAACTCCCAAAGATGCATTATTTCAGGCATTATTAGCTATTTTTCATGTGTGGTGTAGGAGTTGTGTTTAAATAACTGTCATATTGAGTGTTACAGTATACAGTCATATTGAGTAAAACCTCATTTTTGTATTTGCAAACCATTGAAAAACAACTGTATCTAGTAAAACTTATATGCATTCAATATCACAGGCATTTCTAGACATTTTGCACGTTTGGATTAGGAATTATGTTGGAGTACATTTTTATTGCTTTTTTCGCATTATCTCAGGATTCTAAGTACATTACTGTCAAATTGAGTAACAAATCAAATTTTGTTTTTGCAAACCTTACCAAATTTTTTTTTTCTGGAAAACTCTCGAAGAGGCATTTCTTCAGGCATTATTAGACATTTTGCATGTGTATTTTTGGAGTTATGTTTCAAAAACTGTCATTTTGAGTGTGACCAATATGAGGCCAGTAAAATCTAATATTTGTATTTGTGATTCTTTCCAAAATACCTGATTCTGCTAAAACTCACATAAATTCAATATTAAAGGCTTTTTAAGACAAATTTCATATTTGGTTTTGGAGTTATGATTATAAACCTTTCATATTTAGTATGACAGTTACACTGTTATATTGAATAAAAAACTAACTTGTGTCTTTGCAAACCTTACAAAAGATCATTTTTCTAGTACAACTAACCAAAATACATATCTCTAGGCATTATTAGCCATTTTGCATGTGTTGTTTAGAAGTTATATTTGAATACATTTTTATTGCTTTTTTCGCATTATCTCAGGATTCTAAGACTATTATAGTCATATTGAGTAAAAAACTACTTTTTGCTTTTGCAAGATTTAAAAAAGCATATGTTTCGAGTAAAACTCCCAAAGATGCATTATTTCAGTTATTATTAACCATTTTTCATGTGTGGTGTAGGAGTTATGTTTAAAAAACTGTCATATTGAGTGTTACAGTATACAGTCATATTGAGTAAAACCTCATTTTTGTATTTGCAAACCATTGAAAAACAACTGTATCTAGTAAAACTCACATGTATTCAATATCACAGGCATTTTTAGACATTTTGCACGTTTGGATTAGGAATTATGTTGGAATACATTTTTATTGCTTTTTTCGCATTATCTCAGGATTCTAAGTACATTACTGTCAAATTGAGTAACAAATCAAATTTTGTTTTTGCAAACCTTACCAAATGTTTTTTTCTGGAAAACTCTCGAAGATGCATTTCTTCAGGCATTATTAGACATTTTGCATGTGTATTTTTGGAGTTATGTTTCAAAAACTGTCATTTTGAGTGTGACCAATATGAGGCCAGTAAAATCTAATATTTGTATTTGTGATTCTTTCCAAAATACCTGATTCTGCTAAAACTCACATAAATTCAATATTAAAGGCTTTTTAAGACAAATTTCATATTTGGTTTTGGAGTTATGATTATAAACCTTTCATATTTAATATGACAGTTACACTGTTATATTGAATAAAAAACTAACTTGTGTCTTTGCAAACCTTACAAAAGATCATTTTTCTAGTACAACTAACCAAAATACATATCTCTAGGCATTATTAGCCATTTTGCATATGTTGTTTAGAAGTTATGTTTGAATACATTTTTATTGCTTTTTTCGCATTATCTCAGGATTCTAAGACTATTATAGTCATATTGAGTAAAAAAACAACTTTTTGCATTTGCAAGATTTAAAAAAGCATATGTTTCGAGTAAAACTCCCAAAGATGCATTATTTCATGCATTATTAGCCATGTTTCATGTGTGGTGTAGGAATTATGTTTAAATAACTGTCATATTGAGTGTTACAGTATACAGTCATATTGAGTAAAACCTCATTTTTGTATTTGCAAACCATTGAAAAACAACTGTATCTAGTAAAACTCACATGTATTCAATATCACAGGCATTTTTAGACATTTTGCACGTTTGGATTAGGAATTATGTTGGAGTACATTTTTATTGCTTTTTTCGCATTATCTCAGGATTCTAAGTACATTACTGTCAAATTGAGTAACAAATCAAATTTTGTTTTTGCAAACCTTACTAAATGTTTTTTTTTTCAGGACAACTCTCGAAGATGCATTTCTTCAGGCATTATTAGACATTTTGCATGTGTATTTTTGGAGTTATGTTTCAAAAACTGTCATTTTGAGTGTGACCAATATGAGGCCAGTAAAATCTAATATTTGTATTTGTGATTCTTTCCAAAATACCTGATTCTGCTAAAACTCACATGAATTCAATATTAAAGGCTTTTTAAGATACATTTCATATTTGGTTTTGGAGTTATGATTATAAACCTTTCATATTTAGTATGACAGTTACACTGTTATATTGAATAAAAAACTAACTTGTGTCTTTGCAAACCTTACAAAAGATCATTTTTCTAGTACAACTAACCAAAATACATATCTCTAGGCATTATTAGCCATTTTGCATGTGTTGTTTAGAAGTTATGTTTGAATACATTTTAATTGCTTTTTTCGCATTATCTCAGGATTCTAAGACTATTATAGTCATATTGAGTAAAAAAAACTACTTTTTGCATTTGCAAGATTTAAAAAAGCATATGTTTCGAGTAAAACTCCCAAAGATGCATTATTTCATGCATTATTAGCCATTTTTCATGTGTGGTGTAGAAGTTATGTTTAAATAACTGTCATATTGAGTGTTACAGTATACAGTTATATTGAGTAAAACCTCATTTTTGTATTTGCAAACCATTGAAAAACAACTGTATCTAGTAAAACTCACATGTATTCAATATCACAGGCATTTTTAGACATTTTGCACGTTTGGATTAGGAATTATGTTTGAATACATTTGTATTGCTTTTTTCGCATTATCTCAGGATTCTAAGTACATTACTGTCAAATTGAGTAACAAATCAAATTTTGTTTTTGCAAACCTTACCAAATGTTTTTTTCTGGAAAACTCTCGAAGATGCATTTCTTCAGGCATTATTAGACATTTTGCATGTGTATTTTTGGAGTTATGTTTCAAAAACTGTAATTTTGAGTGTGACCAATAAGAGGCCAGTAAAATCTAATATTTGTATTTGTGATTCTTTCCAAAATACCTGATTCTGCTAAAACTCACATAAATTCAATATTAAAGGCTTTTTAAGACAAATTTCATATTTGGTTTTGGAGTGTAACTGTCATATTTAGTATGACAGTTACACTGTTATATTGAATAAAAAACTAACTTGTGTCTTTGCAAACCTTACAAAAGATCATTTTTCTAGTACAACTAACCAAAATACATATCTCTAGGCATTATTAGCCATTTTGCATTTGTTGTTTAGAAGTTATGTTTGAATACATTATTATTGCTTTTTTCGCATTATCTCAGGATTCTAAGACTATTATAGTCATATTGAGTAAAAAAAACTACTTTTTGCATTTGCAAGATTTAAAAAAGCATATGTTTCGAGTAAAACTCCCAAAGATGCATTATTTCAGTTATTATTAGCCATTTGTCATGTGTGGTGTAGGAGTTATGTTTAAATAACTGTCATATTGAGTGTTACAGTATACAGTTATATTGAGTAAAACCTCATTTTTGTATTTGCAAACCATTGAAAAACAACTGTATCTAGTAAAACTTATATGTATTCAATATCACAGGCATTTTTAGACATTTTGCACGTTTGGATTAGGAATTATGTTGGAGTACATTTTTATTGCTTTTTTCGCATTATCTCAGGATTCTAAGTACATTACTGTCAAATTGAGTAACAAATCAAATTTTGTTTTTGCAAACCTTACCAAATTTTTTTTTTCTGGAAAACTCTCGAAGATGCATTTCTTCAGGCATTATTAGACATTTTGCATGTGTATTTTTGGAGTTATGTTTCAAAAACTGTCATTTTGAGTGTGACCAATATGAGGCCAGTAAAATCTAATATTTGTATTTGTGATTCTTTCCAAAATACCTGATTCTGCTAAAACTCACATGAATTCAATATTAAAGGCTTTTTAAGATACATTTCATATTTGGTTTTGGAGTTATGATTATAAACCTTTCATATTTAGTATGACAGTTACACTGTTATATTGAATAAAAAACTAACTTGTGTCTTTGCAAACCTTACAAAAGATCATTTTTCTAGTACAACTAACCAAAATACATATCTCTAGGCATTATTAGCCATTTTGCATGTGTTGTTTAGAAGTTATGTTTGAATACATTTTAATTGCTTTTTTCGCATTATCTCAGGATTCTAAGACTATTATAGTCATATTGAGTAAAAAAAACTACTTTTTGCATTTGCAAGATTTAAAAAAGCATATGTTTCGAGTAAAACTCCCAAAGATGCATTATTTCATGCATTATTAGCCATGTTTCATGTGTGGTGTAGGAGTTATGTTTAAATAACTGTCATACTGAGTGTTACAGTATACAGTTATATTGAGTAAAACCTAATTTTTGTATTTGCAAACCATTGAAAAACAACTGTATCTAGTAAAACTCACATGTATTCAATATCACAGGCATTTTTAGACATTTTGCACGTTTGGATTAGGAATTATGTTTGAATACATTTGTATTGCTTTTTTCGCATTATCTCAGGATTCTAAGTACATTACTGTCAAATTGAGTAACAAATCAAATTTTGTTTTTGCAAACCTTACCAAATGTTTTTTTCTGGAAAACTCTCGAAGATGCATTTCTTCAGGCATTATTAGACATTTTGCATGTGTATTTTTGGAGTTATGTTACAAAAACTGTAATTTTGAGTGTGACCAATAAGAGGCCAGTAAAATCTAATATTTGTATTTGTGATTCTTTCCAAAATACCTGATTCTGCTAAAACTCACATAAATTCAATATTAAAGGCTTTTTAAGACAAATTTCATATTTGGTTTTGGAGTGTAACTGTCATATTTAGTATGACAGTTACACTGTTATATTGAATAAAAAACTAACTTGTGTCTTTGCAAACCTTACAAAAGATCATTTTTCTAGTACAACTAACCAAAATACATATCTCTAGGCATTATTAGCCATTTTGCATTTGTTGTTTAGAAGTTATGTTTGAATACATTATTATTGCTTTTTTCGCATTATCTCAGGATTCTAAGACTATTATAGTCATATTGAGTAAAAAACTACTTTTTGCATTTGCAAGATTTAAAAAAGCATATGTTTCGAGTAAAACTCCCAAAGATGCATTATTTCAGTTATTATTAGCCATTTTTCATGTGTGGTGTAGGAGTTATGTTTAAATAACTGTCATATTGAGTGTTACAGTATACAGTTATATTGAGTAAAACCTCATTTTTGTATTTGCAAACCATTGAAAAACAACTGTATCTAGTAAAACTTATATGTATTCAATATCACAGGCATTTTTAGACATTTTGCACGTTTGGATTAGGAATTATGTTGGAGTACATTTTTATTGCTTTTTTCGCATTATCTCAGGATTCTAAGTACATTACTGTCAAATTGAGTAACAAATCAAATTTTGTTTTTGCAAACCTTACCAAATTTTTTTTTTTCTGGAAAACTCTCGAAGATGCATTTCTTCAGGCATTATTAGACATTTTGCATGTGTATTTTTGGAGTTATGTTTCAAAAACTGTCATTTTGAGTGTGACCAATATGAGGCCAGTAAAATCTAATATTTGTATTTGTGATTCATTCCAAAATACCTGATTCTGCTAAAACTCACATGAATTCAATATTAAAGGCTTTTTAAGATACATTTCATATTTGGTTTTGGAGTTATGATTATAAACCTTTCATATTTAGTATGACAGTTACACTGTTATATTGAATAAAAAACTAACTTGTGTCTTTGCAAACCTTACAAAAGATCATTTTTCTAGTACAACTAACCAAAATACATATCTCTAGGCATTATTAGCCATTTTGCATGTGTTGTTTAGAAGTTATGTTTGAATACATTTTAATTGCTTTTTTCGCATTATCTCAGGATTCTAAGACTATTATAGTCATATTGAGTAAAAAAAACTACTTTTTGCATTTGCAAGATTTAAAAAAGCATATGTTTCGAGTAAAACTCCCAAAGATGCATTATTTCATGCATTATTAGCCATTTTTCATGTGTGGTGTAGGAGTTATGTTTAAATAACTGTCATATTGAGTGTTACAGTATACAGTTATATTGAGTAAAACCTCATTTTTGTATTTGCAAACCATTGAAAAACAACTGTATCTAGTAAAACTCACATGTATTCAATATCACAGGCATTTTTAGACATTTTGCACGTTTGGATTAGGAATTATGTTTGAATACATTTTTATTGCTTTTTTCGCATTATCTCAGGATTCTAAGTACATTACTGTCAAATTGAGTAACAAATCAAATTTTGTTTTTGCAAACCTTACCAAATGTTTTTTTCTGGAAAACTCTCGAAGATGCATTTCTTCAGGCATTATTAGACATTTTGCATGTGTATTTTTGGAGTTATGTTTCAAAAACTGTCATTTTGAGTGTGACCAATAAGAGGCCAGTAAAATCTAATATTTGTATTTGTGATTCTTTCCAAAATACCTGATTCTGCTAAAACTCACATAAATTCAATATTAAAGGCTTTTTAAGACACATTTCATATTTGGTTTTGGAGTTATGATGATAAACCTTTCATATTTAGTATGACAGTTACACTGTTGTATTGAATAAAAAAACTAACTTGTGTCTTTGCAAACCTTACAAAAGATCATTTTTCTAGTACAACTAACAAAAAAACATATCTCTAGGCATTATTAGCCATTTTGCATGTGTTGTTTAGAAGTTATGTTTGAATACATTTTTATTGCTTTTTTCGCATTACCTCAGGATTCTAAGACTATTATAGTCATATTGAGTAAAAAAACTACTTTTTGCATTTGCAAGATTTAAAAAAGCATATGTTTCGAGTAAAACTCCCAGAGATGCATTATTTCAGGCATTGTTAGCCATTTTTCATGTGTGGTGTAGGAGTTATGTTTAAATAACTGTCATATTGAGTGTTACAGTATACAGTCATATTGAGTAAAACCTCATTTTTGTATTTGCAAACCATTGAAAAACAACTGTATCTAGTAAAACTCACATGTATTCAATATCACAGGCATTTTTAGACATTTTGCACGATTGGATTAGGAATTATGTTGGAATACATTTTTATTGCTTTTTTCGCATTATCTCAGGATTCTAAGTACATTACTGTCAAATTGAGTAACAAATCAAATTTTGTTTTTGCAAACCTTACCAAATGTTTTTTTTTTCTGGAACACTCTCGAAGATGCATTTCTTCAGGCATTATTAGACATTTTGCATGTGTATTTTTGGAGTTATGTTTCAAAAACTGTCATTTTGAGTGTGACCAATATGAGGCCAGTAAAATGTAATATTTGTATTTGTGATTCTTTCCAAAATACCTGATTCTGCTAAAACTTACATAAATTCAATATTAAAGGCTTTTTAAGACACATTTCATATTTGGTTTTGGAGTTATGATTATAAACCTTTCATATTTAGTATGACAGTTACACTGTTATATTGAATAAAAAAACTAACTTTTGTCTTTGCAAACCTTACAAAAGATCATTTTTCTAGTACAACTAACAAAAAAAACATATCTCTAGGCATTATTAGCCATTTTGCATGTGTTGTTTAGAAGTTATGTTTGAATACATTTTATTGCTTTTTTCGCATTATCTCAGGATTCTAAGACTATCATAGTCATATTGAGTAAAAAAATACTTTTTGCATTTGCAAGATTTAAAAAAGCATATGTTTCGAGTAAAACTCCCAAAGATGCATTATTTCAGGCATTATTAGCTATTTTTCATGTGTGGTGTAGGAGTTGTGTTTAAATAACTGTCATATTGAGTGTTACAGTATACAGTCATATTGAGTAAAACCTCATTTTTGTATTTGCAAACCATTGAAAAACAACTGTATCTAGTAAAACTCACATGTATTCAATATCACAGGCATTTTTAGACATTTTGCACGATTGGATTAGGAATTATGTTGGAATACATTTTTATTGCTTTTTTCGCATTATCTCAGGATTCTAAGACTATTATAGTCATATTGAGTAAAAAAACTACTTTTTGCATTTGCAAGATTTAAAAAAGCATATGTTTCGAGTAAAACTCCCAGAGATGCATTATTTCAGGCATTGTTAGCCATTTTTCATGTGTGGTGTAGGAGTTATGTTTAAATAACTGTCATATTGAGTGTTA